>NC_090053.1:3182760-3362745 GCF_038355195.1 Osmerus mordax
AGACACTGGTGGTGGAAGTGAAGTCCGGTGTGGTCCAGCGTGGTCGTATAGTCCGGTGTGGTCCAGCGTGGTCGTATAGTCCAGTGTGGTCCAGCGTGGTCGTATAGTCCAGTGTGGTCCAGCGTGGTCGTATAGTCCAGTGTGGTCCAGTGTGGTCGTATAGTCCAGTGTGGTCCAGCGTGGTCGTATAGTCCAGTGTGGTCCAGCGTGGTCGTATAGTCCAGTGTGGTCCAGCGTGGTCGTATAGTCCAGTGTGGTCCAGTGTAGTGCAGCAAGACAGTGGCATCATCATCAGTCAGATGAGGGGAGCTGAACGTGAGGCTCTGTCATCCCCATCAGCCCATCTGACAGTCACAAACTCATCTCTTATTCACTCCCCTCATCAATTATCTACAGGCCAGAGGAGCCTTGAGAGGCAGGGGGCGGCTACAGCTACAGCAGCTCCACTCCACGTGTCTGAGACAACTCTCTCTCTCTCCTCTCTCTCCCCCCCTCTCTCTCCCCTCTCTCCCCCCTCTCTCTCTCCTCTCTCTTTCCCCTCTCTCTCCCCCCCTCTCTCTCTCTCTCTCTCTCTCTCTCTCTCTGTCTCTCCTTTCTCTCTCTCTCTCTCTCTCTCTCTCTCTCTCTCTCTCTATCTCTCTCACACACACTCTCTTTCACACACACACACATACACACAGAGCAGCATACACACACACACACGCATACACACAGAGCAGCATACACACACACACGCATACACACACACACGCATACACACAGAGCAGCATACACACACACACGCATACACACAGAGCAGCATACACACACACATTTGGATGTGGTATACACTTAGCCTCGATGCTCTCTCTTGTTTTTTTTCCTTCCTTCTCACATGGTGCCTTTAGACACTACTGTGTACAGCTGACCATTTATTTCACTGAGGGGTTCGGATTATCTAACCAACAACCTTGTGAATGGAAACACGCATAGATGCTTTTCAGACTGTGTCTCAACACACATTTTAAATAAATGAGGGTTTCTATATGCCTTCAGGTTAATGTATGAAACCATACCTGTACTGTTAAACTAGTCAATCTGATTGGTTTTAGTCCTGACTCAATTGCTCGGACCCTCACACAGGGACCAATGAAACGGCTCTGTGAAGTTGTGCAGGAAGTTGACAATAACTCAACATTAATCACTCCCTCTCAGCCTCTCCTTCCCTGTACGCAGGCCCCAAACCAGCCCCCGTCACTCACGCATCCTTTTATATTAGGGTCGCTTTTAGCCCGCGTTGTGGAGAATTGTATTACAGTGTGTAATTTAAGGCACCAGAGGGACCAATAATCCTGGACAAACATATGGACTGGGATAACATTAGTTAAAAGGAGTGAGGCAACATGAAATAGCTCAACAACAAAAAAAGACGATATGATTTAAAAACTTGACAGTCAAGTTTCAATCCGCATTTTTTTAATGAACGCTTCTGAAAAAACGACATAACAGTTCTGAATTTATGGGGTTTGTCGTTGTAGATTAGGAGGCTTTTTGTATCTTGGGAACATCTCTATATGAGATCAACCGAAAGATGCTATCTTGAGTACACGGACGTCAAGTGGCCTCTTCTAGGAAAAGTCGCGGTCGGACAGAACAAGAGTTAATGGGCGGGTTAGCCATTAGCCGTGAGCAAACACTACTCATTCTGACAAGTAAAAAGCGCATGGTGGTACCGTGCTTAGAAAGTTACACAGTACTTGGCAAGAAGTCGCCCTCCCATTGTCTGCGACCCGAGCCCTCCTTAAGTGCAGCAAAGATGAACCAGGGAGTTGGATTGTGTGATACACCCTAACACACACATACACACACAAATGTACACATTAGCTTTGGTATAGCTATCATTTCCATATCTGGTGATGTGGCTAGAGTAAACGACGTTTGACGTCGGCGGGGAGATGAAAGGAAATGTCTTATACATGCATAGGCTATCTGCTGTCTTTCAGTACAACAGAAAGACAGTACAACAACACACAGTTACATAATGTGGACACAACATCTTCAGTATCCACACAGATAAACAATACTACAACCCATCCATTCACGACCTGAAGAGAGAAGACTTTTCCATTCTCTCTCTCACACACACAAACACAGATTTGTGGAAAAATGTGCCCACAACACAATATACAAATCTCTATCAGCAGCACTGGGAAACACATCTACAAAGCGGTTATGTGGGAGGTTCACCCATAATCACAACCAATTACATGGATGACAGTTTCCTGCATGTAGGGAGTCCAAATATGGAACGCATGTCCAAACAGTTTGGAATACTACGAGGGGAAAGAACGGTCGGAGAGAGAAAAGGTAGAAGAGAAGGACGGGAGGCTATCAAGCACGCACAGGAGGCGGGGAGTGAGGATGAAGGGATGAAAAACGGGGGAGACGACCACACAGGAAGTGAGGGAGTAATTCTGACAAATCACTAAAGCCTGGAACATGCCAGGGGAGAGGAAGCCAGCCAATCAGATTTGCAACCACAAACGTATTAATCATCAAAGGAAACGGCCTCTCTTTCTCTATGAGAAGCAGAGACACTCAGAAGAGGGCCTTCGTCACAGCGGCGTAAGTAAACACGCCTGTGTAACTGACGCATCATGTTGAGGACTGTGACCCATCCCTCGATAAGTACTCTTCAAAATTGCACCTGTTGAGATAATACTCCACCCCTGTGTATCGGAGTATATCACATGTTCAGTTGGCTTTGTGATGCGACAGCTTCATCAAAGTCAAAACGATTAATTGTCATGTGCACAGTAGGCCTACAGCACAGGGTCATTTGGACATTGACATTTTTGTGACATGGCAAGCAACAGCTATGTTTTGGACTGAATGTGAACAGTTCTGTCAGTTTAACAGTGGTTTGCACCAGGGAACAGTACAAGTTATACAATTGCGCCATCTCATCTTTATTCCATGCTTCTGCAGATAAGATGGTGAAACCAATATCAACATCATTATCATACCACAAGTATAGCATCGAAAAAGAGTCAGCAGGTGCAGTCTTTGTGCTGGAACAAGATGTCTTTTCTAAGAGAGCTTGTGTGTTGCTGAGGCACAGGCAAGGTTGGACTAATTCCCTCTGACTAACGGCAGTTCTCCAAAGCCTGGGGCCTGGGCTAATACGCAGCCCTCGCCACAAGGAACTGTGCTGTCATCCCAGAGGAGAGGAGAGGGGACAGAGGTAGAGAGAGAAGGATAGGACAGGAGAGGGTAGGGAGAGAAGGACAGGGTGGGAGAGGATTTGAATGAATACAGCACAGGAGAACAGAGAACTCAGAGGAGGAAGCCAGTTGCTCTTGACTTCTGGGGTCACCATGACAACGTTACACGGTAACACCATCTTCAGCTAAGTTCAACTGATGAACACAGGCCAAAGAGTCATTTCCAGTCATGACGGAAATGTAACCGTTTAGTGAACATTTTGAAATTTTTCCCCCCTTTCCTACTAATGCTAGTAGTAGTAAGCATTAAGGTCCGGTGCAATATTCTCATCCATAAATAAAAGCCCAAGCATTGAGCTATACAGCCTCAGGGGTTCCACCACAGCTGCACAGGAAAAGAGGAAAGGAAAAAGAGAGAGAGAGAGAGTGTAGCGTTAATGTCAAAATAGCGAGCGAGCGAGAGGTCTTGGGCACACACAAAAGGGGCCGAGGTTAACGCTAACTCAGTCATGCAGCCCAACAGACGCCGCCTCTCCGCGGGTCGACCTGAAAGACAGCCGTTGCGTAACCTCCCGTCTGTGGTGCACTTACCGGGCGCGACGCGCTGATGTGATGTTCCTGTGTTGCTGCATTATATCTGTTGAATTTAAGGCCGTGACCATGTGACCTTACAAGCCCCTGGATGGAGGGGTGGCTGGGAGACTGTTCAGAGGAAGCAGGGCAGGGAAGCAGACAGGTTCTCTTAAGTAGTCAGTTGGCTGAGCGGTGAGGGAGTCGGGCTAGTAATCTGAAGGTTGCCAGTTCGATTCCTGGTCATGCCAACTGACGTTGTGTCCTTGGGCAAGGCACTTCACCCTACTTGCCTCGGGGGAATGTCCCTGTACTTACTGTAAGTCGCTCTGGATAAGAGCGTCTGCTAAATGTAAATGTAAATAACGTCAGCCGGCTCATGTGTGACGGGTGACGTTAACCTATAATAGGTCACCTGAGGTCATCGGTCATCTAGTAGATCTGATGCTCTGAAACCCGGTAGTACTTGCTGCTAGGATTGTATGAGATCAACCAGGACTGCAGATTTGCCTCTGTGGATCCAGTGAGACTGAAGGTCTCAGTGGGTCTTTTTAGGTCGACAGTTCCGAAGCACTAGAACAGAACAGATTATTAACCCCACATCCTCCTAGTGCAGGTATTAGCCAGAATCAAAGATGTCAAAATATGTTTGTGCCAGATGCATAAGCCAATGAATAAGTCATGCCTATGAATAATGCAGGTAGGTAAGAAAGAACTGTAACTACACGCATGTTGAGTTACTCCAATGGGCTCAGTAGAAGAAGCTGGGGCGCTGGACACGGAGAGACCACTCAGTGAAGGACCAGTGGGGCCGCGTCGGCATGACGACGGCTACGAAGGGAAACACAGGAACAGTATGAATGAGAGAATTGTCCGTAAAGATGGAAGTTGGGGATTGAAGTCAGCTCAAGGACACAATTTGATGTTGTCCGAGTACACACACTCTTTCTCTGAGCTTCTCTCATGAAACCTTTCTTAGACTTTTGTCACCGAGGTTAACCGAGGTTGACTTTTGTCAACCTCGGTTACATTGAACCACCATTTTTCTTCAACTTGATTCTTGGCTTTAGTCTGGAAATGCAGTACATCAGAAGCCAGATGTTATGGTTTGGGTGTAAAGGCTTGTGAAAGAGCATGCAGTGGCCATAGCATAAAAATTGGAACATCCGGGCCAATCCGGGCCAATATACACACAATTTTTTAATAGACTGCTGCATGAATTAATGGCGATGGCCGACTTTGCCAAAAACCCTCCTTATTCTATGAAATTACTGTTTACAACATCTTTCCTACACCTTGTATCCTGACAGTCTACTTAACAACAGTATTTCAGAAACAGTATATTCTTCCCATGAAGGTTTTCATATTTTCCCAGTGAATATATGGAGCAGTGTGGGAAAAGCCAATCCCAGACGAGGACTTAAAGCTGCAGCTCATAGCTTTTGTTCATGATATAACACCTCAATTCTTCACTGAGACAGCACTGCATGTAGCCAAAGCAAATGAAAGATTTTATGCCCAAATGAGAAAGCCAAGCAAGGACCCCAGCTCTGTTTAAGTGAAGCTGCAGTGGAGAAGTTCCAAGTCTGTGCTACTGGGTCAAGACCAGGGCAGCAAACCCTGGGATGAGACCCACAGACACACACACACACACAGACACGCACACACAGACACACACACACACTGTCAAAAATGAATAATGGACCAGCTTAATGAGCTCACTATGTCATAACAGAGAGAAAAGTGACACATTACTAAAATGTCACAATGGCAACAGCAAGCTAAATCAATATGAGATAGAAAAGTGGCTGACTCCATGCCAAACTTTATAAACACGCTTCTCATGTCCTATCAGCACATGCCATGTGCTGAGCAGGCCAATATTAAAACTGTCTCATTAGAAATATGTCTGACTGAATGAGGAGAGGGGAAGGGAGAGGAGGAGGGCAATACTTGATAGTAGAAGATAGATGGGAGGAGAATGTGAGGAAAGAAGAGAACAAACAATGAGAAGGAAAACAGAAGGGATGAGAGAAGGGAAGGAGAGAAAAGTACAATCATCGATAGTAGGGAAATCTATAGAAGGATAGAGGAAAGGATAGAATATTCAATAAGAAAGCAAAGGAACAAAGGCAAACAGAAGATATTTAAGAGAAAGGAAGTAATGAAGAAAAAAACAGGAGAGGGAGACTGCATAAGGAAACAGGCTAGCAGAGGAGTGGAGAGAGGGAGACTGCAAGAGGAAACAGGCTAGCAGAGGAGCGGAGAGAGGGAGACTGCAGGAGGAAACAGGCTAGCAGAGGAGCGGAGAGAGGGAGACTGCAGGAGGAAACAGGCTAGCAGAGGAGCGGAGAGAGGGAGACTGCAGGAGGAAACAGGCTAGCAGAGGAGCGGAGAGAGGGAGACTGCAGGAGGAAACAGGCTAGCAGAGGAGTGGAGAGAGGGAGACTGCAGGAGGAAACAGGCTAGCAGAGGAGTGGAGAGAGGGAGACTGCAGGAGGAAACAGGCTAGCAGAGGAGTGGAGAGAGGGAGACTGCAGGAGGAAACAGGCTAGCAGAGGAGCGGAGAGAGGGAGACTGCAGGAGGAAACAGGCTAGCAGAGGAGCGGAGAGAGGGAGACTGCAGGAGGAAACAGGCTAGCAGAGGAGCGGAGAGAGGGAGACTGCAGGAGGAAACAGGCTAGCAGAGGAGTGGAGAGAGGGAGACTGCAGGAGGAAACAGGCTAGCAGAGGAGTGGAGAGAGGGAGACTGCAGGAGGAAACAGGCTAGCAGAGGAGTGGAGAGAGGGAGACTGCAGGAGGAAACAGGCTAGCAGAGGAGCGGAGAGAGGGAGACTGCAGGAGGAAACAGGCTAGCAGAGGAGCGGAGAGAGGGAGACTGCAGGAGGAAACAGGCTAGCAGAGGAGTGGAGAGAGGGAGACTGCAGGAGGAAACAGGCTAGCAGAGGAGTGGAGAGAGGGAGACTGCAGGAGGAAACAGGCTAGCAGAGGAGTGGAGAGAGGGAGACTGCATGAGGACACAGGCTAGCAGAGGAGTGGAGAGAGGGAGACTGCAGGAGGAAACAGGCTAGCAGAGGAGCGGAGAGAGGGAGACTGCAGGAGGAAACAGGCTAGCAGAGGAGCGGAGAGAGGGAGACTGCAGGAGGAAACAGGCTAGCAGAGGAGTGGAGAGAGGGAGACTGCATGAGGACACAGGCTAGCAGAGGAGCGGAGAGAGGGAGACTGAGAAGAGGAGGGTTCTCTTCCAATTCAGAGGGCTGAATGAACAGACGTCACTCCAGGGTAGCATCAGAGTGCCTCTGACACAGGCAGGATTAGAGAGGGATGGAGGGGTGGAGGGGTGGGGGGGTGGGGGGATGGGGGGGCTGGGTTCCGATAGCTGGCAGTTACAGCCCGTCTGTCTCTGTGAGTTCCAGCTTATGTCACTGCTGGAGTCATAGACTTGGACAGGCCCCACTACAATGTCCTCGGTCTAAGTATGAAACATCCTGCGCATGAAAAAGACATTGGCCAAAGAACATATTGAAAGCTGAGAGAAGGAGAGAGGGGAAGGGAAGAGATGTAAAAAAAAAAAAAACATTTCAGTGAAACGGCTGAGATCATCGACAGAGCCCTTTTTGATGACATCTGATGCAACATTTCAGCTATGCCCTTCCAAACAAACGCTGTGCCAATTCTGCCAGTTATTTTAAGCAAGTGACCACACACACACAACACTATCTGTGAACACTGGCTCAGTGGACTGTGATACACATGCCATGTAGTCTGATAGTGTATAACCTTGCCTTCACTATTCCCCAATCCTCTCTCTCAACACTTTTGAACATTGGAAAGTCAAATGACTACCACACTACATTGTGTACAAAAACAAGAACAAAACTATTTGAGCAGACTGCTCGTACTGCTCTGCGTACAGTACTTGCAACAAAACTCAGCGGCCTTCAGTTGTATCAGTAAACAGATTTAGTTTGCTCTACAGTCCTTACTGCCTGTGAGTACATCCCTGTCAGTGTATTGTGTGGGTATAGTGTGTGAGTGTAGTGTGTGGCAGGGGTAAGTGGAAGCAAACCTTTCCATGAACCCTGTTTTCTCTGCAGGGATACTAAGCCTCAGCTGAGGCTGCAGGTCGGGTCTGCGGTCCTCCCGGCCCTTCATTGGCTCACTGCCTCCCAGCAGCATCCTCCACAAGCTGCTGTTGCATCTCTCTCTTCCCGTCTCTGTGTCTCCGTCTCCCTGTGTCTCCGTCTCCCTGTGTCTCCCTCTCTCTCTCTCTCTCTCCAGGGTGAAGTCCCTCGTCCAAATATCTTAAGTGAAATAAATCATCCTAATCCAGACACATCTTATGTACTTGTGTGTTTTATTGCAGTGATGGGAAGTTGTGGATTTGATCTTAACTGCAACGACATACATTTAAGATGTTCATAAGTGCTTTGATGCTGGACACATAGATCTATAATCATCTTGGTGATGGTGAGTTATTATATACGGTGATTAAAATACATTTTGGGGTGAGTAGGTCTTTTTAACACTGTTAGTCAGGGGTTAAAGATCACAGAGTTACTCTAATGTGCTTCAACTGGCCAGGAACATTAGGAGCTCCATGAGAAACACAAAATTATGGAGTTACACGCCCCTTCGTCTATAGGTCTGGAAATAATGGCTGACAAATGCCTTCTTCATCATTACAGTAGGGCGGTTACGTCATCGGCGTTTATGAGACACAAATGACAGGAGCAGATAGGACAACTTCAAGCATCCCAAAGCTGGGTTCATTCCAAGTCAATAACTATATTATTTTAGTTCCTCTTCATGTGACAGCTACTGTAGCATATTACAGTAATTACAACTATACCAACAAAAAAAGTCTAACCAAATATCCAAAGTACAGTACTTCATGGTATAAAAATAAGTTACAGATCTGACAAAAAAAAAATATTTACAAGAATGTCTGCAAAATATAGGCAGTCAATTTACAGTACTTGAAAGCATTGGTTTACACAATAGTGTACAAAAGACCGACTTGTAAAATCATTGAAGAATTCACATATTTTTCCTTTTCCCCCAAGTTTGTATATAAAACATTCATTGGGGTTTATTGGCGTTAGAAAGGATGAGCCACTGGGAGGGAGGCGACGATGAGGGGGGGGGGGGATGTTGAAATATGTAGGAAAGAGCGGGAAAAAAAAATCCCTTCCTCCAAAGCCCGTTTCTCGGTCGCTCGTCTTCGGAGGGAGAGAGCGAGGCATGAGGGTGGTCTCCTTCCTCTGCCGTCCGCGCGCCACTCAGAGACTGAACAAGAGAAAGAACACCTGGTCAGTCTGGGTATCGGGAACAAGACCGGGTCAGGCTCACTTCCTGTCTGCAGGAGCCAATCACACGTCATGAAGGTGCTGCTCTGTTGCACAACCTCCACAACAGGGGAGTGGTTAATGGGGTTACAAGGGGGATGTGAGCACCCTGGTGGGAGTAGGGGGAGTGATTCAGAGGGAGACCCTGATCTTACCTCCGTTTCAGCCGCTTCTGTGGCAGTGCTCTGAGGAGACATAATAAAGAGTGTTTGTAAAGACAGTGTGTGTGTGTGTGCGTGTGCGTGCGAGTCTGTGTGTACACAGTAGGTCCATGTGCAGCTAACATCACCTAGCCCGTGTCGAGCCAACAGAGGACGTTGCACGCCATATATCTCCTGTGTTATTATGTTATTTCAGGAACGTTGTTCCTCTTTGGGTATTCATTTTCAGTCTTTTACGGCGTGCCATAAAGCATCATCAGGTCTATTTTTCCACTACCTTTCACTCTGTGTGGGAGTGTACAGCTCGTCAGCATTGAGCTGAGATGATAGCAATGATTCTCGGTTCTTACGAGGAATGTCGACGGCCAGTACCCCAGAAGGTACAGGTTTGTGCTTCCTACCTGTATCTGTTAAGACTCCCAATATGAGAGAATGAGTCCTGCTGTCCTACTAGCCTTATTAACAAGGCCCCAAACTGACTGACACTCAGTCACATTCAGTATTTTTATATTATTTCATTTTATTGTATGACATAATAATATGTATTATAATAATATGTAATATTATATTGTATAGCTCTGCCAGTATTTTGTTGTACATTTTATCTTGTTTATTATGTTTACTGTATGCACCTGCCCACCAAAGTAAATTCCTTGTTTGTGACCACTTACATTTACATTTAGTCATTTAGCAGACGCTCTTATCCAGAGCGACTTACAGTAAGTACAGGGACATTCCCCCGAAGCAAGTAGGGTGAAGTGCCTTGCCCAAGGACACAACGTCATCTTGCACGGCCGGGAATCAAACTGGCAACCTTCTGATTACAAGCCCGCTTCCCGAACCGCTCTGCCACCTGACTCCCTCCCACTTGTCGATTAAACACTATTCTGATTCTGTGAGGGGAGGGAGACTTTAGCGACACATTAAACTAAACTGTCTGCACAGGACGGCAGAGACGATGTGCATTTTGGTCCAACCGGAACCCTTCAGGCTGATGCCAGCGTGCAGTCTCACGGCCACATCGTCCCAGCAACAGGGGTCCCGTACCTTCTAGCCAATCGGAGTGGAGAGCTCGCCTAGCTGCGGCCAATGGCGTCTACGCTGACGTGAACGTGGCACAGTACGAGAGGGCCTACCTCTTCAGATCCAGATAGGAACTGGCAGTTTCAGAAAGAATTGCTCTTTTTCTTTTGTGGGGCAGGGTGGGCAGGGTGGGCAGGGGAGGGGGGGTGACATTATGTTTTCTTGGTGTGCCATTTGGAATCGTTCTTTTGAAGCCCGGGGTTGTGGAGAGGAGGAGAGACCTACTGCCCCCTGCTGGGGAGGGGCTGCACAGACCAGACAGCTGGAAGTGAAGCCCACTTAAACAGAGTGCTGTGGCAACAGAGGCACTTTGTGGGGGGTGTGTGTGTGTGTACACACGCATGCACACACAAACTAGGGGTGTTTGTTAAGGTGAATGTAGGATGATGAAAATAGAGAGAGAGAGAGAGAGAGAAAGAGTGAGAGAGAGTGAAAGAGAGAGAAAGAGAGAGAAAGAGAGTGAGAGTGTGTATGTGTTTTGTCGTGTGGCCCTCCCAGTGCTGGGGTCTGGTTGTGGAGGAGGGGGGGTAGTGGGGGTGGGGCACAATCTCACCTGTAAATGTTGGGGTCCAGAAGCACAGCAGTGTCCTGAGGCAGTGCTGACAAGTGCACCACTTTGGTCTTGAGCTGTGAGCGCTCAGTCTCATTCACCCACACGTCAGGCAGACTGTGGAGTTGGCACACACACACACACACACACGGTCAGGGTATGGGCTCTAACCAGAGTGATAGATGGATTAAAGGGGAGGGGGAGGAGAGGGAGATGGACAAAGAGAGTCATTGAGCCCAGTGAACATGTTAACACCTTCCTCTGAACACGGAGTACATTTCCATAAGCAACACGGCCATGGGGGTTAAACACAGCCACTGGGATTTGAACAGCCTCGGGATGTGTGGGGGACATGCGTGCACACAGGACAAGGTGTCCTTTTCTCCTAATGTGGGAAGTTATCAAGGTAACCTCTGTACAGCACAGTTGATGTTCAACTTCAACAGATAAAGGGGGATTATAAATAGGCCACTTAAGCATCCGACAGTAGGATCAAGGAGATGGACCTGCGAATGTGTGCGTCATAGGTGTGCGCGCGGGAATTCCTTCGGTTTAGTCTTTTGTATCCCACATTCAGAACACACAATTCATTTCAAACAATCTCGCTTTTTAAGGGGAGCAGGAATGCATGGAAGTTGTTAGTCCAGCAAGACGGGTACACACACACACACACACACACACGCTGGGTGTTTGCATCAAACTGTACTGCAGCATGATCTCAGTGCAACACAACAGAGTGTGTGTGTGTGTGCTGTAGTGTGCTGAGGTAGGGTGCAGAGGCTGAAACAAAGAGCTTTGAGTCGGCTGCAGCCTCCCCCCCACACACACACACACACACACACTCTCTCCCTCCGTCACCATGTGCGTCATCGCAGGAGCCCCCAGAGATACCCGTCCAGGCCCGTCACACACACACACACACACTCAGGAGGGCGGCAGCCAGCCAGCCAAATCACTCACTCACACGCCTAGTCAGCCCATTCACTGGGACTGTGCACAGGTAGCAATTCACACACTGTATATTCAGAGCTGCATGCGTGCAGAGATGGGGAACAAAAGATGGAAGGGGTTCTGTGAAAGAGGGGATGGGGAGAGAGAGACAGAGACAGATAGATATAGCGCGAGAGAGAGAAATGAGAGCTATAGCAAGAGAGAGAGAGAGAGAGAGAGAAATGAGAGCTATAGCAAGAGAGAGAGAGAGAGAGAGAGAGAGAAATGAGAGCTAAAGCAAGAGAGAGAGAGAGAGAAATGAGAGCTAAAGCAAAGAGAGAGAAAGAGAGAGAGAGAGAGATGAGCGATAGCTAGATAGACACAGGGGAAAGTTAATGAATAACAATACATACAGTATCTCCAGCATGTTATATCGCGTTTGTGGTCTTGATAATTATTTTGATTGTTTGATCAAGCAGTCAAAATAGACTGTTCAAATGGTTTAAGTACCAAACAAAAAATAGATACCCTAACCCTAAACTAACTTATGACAAGGAGTTTGTCGGTTAGGGAGCTCGCTGAACTAGTTAACTTTGCTAGCTAGCAATAGCTATCTGATAGCAACTTGGAAAAGCCTATTCCGACATGCAGCCAATTCTGCAGTACACTACAATTCTCCCACTGCACAACTTTTCGAACCCACCGTTGCACATCTCCCAGAAACTACACTACTATAAAGTTGACATGTGGTTTATCGTAGACAGTATTAGTTTATGATCAACTACACTACGACCTGCAACGCACTCGCAGGCTTATATACACCTAAAGCAGAACCAGCACCTTTCATGGTACTAGGACACAGAAGGAAAGAGGCAGGGAGGCACGCGGATGACGATAAACAGCCTCGTCTTCAGTCTTCAACGTTTGTGTTACAGATGAGAAATGTTCTTACACAAGGCAGCCCAAGTGAAGGAATGGAAGCCGTTGAGCATTAAACATAGTAAACACTGACAACACACACATACACGTGGACACACACACACACACACACTCCAGAGCCAGTGTAAACATGTCTCGTGGAACATGTTGCGGGGCTGATAAGCTATTAAACCCTGATGGATGGGCAACACCCAGGAGTGCCATTCTGGGAGGCCACGATGTCACAGGATGTTTCTCTCTCCCTCCCTCTCTTTCTGCCTCGCTCACATACCGCTCAAGGCCTTGTCAAATGTGACAACATTCGTACATATTTCGTTTCTTCAAGAAGTTCAGAGAATTAAATGCAACACAAACAATGTGTGCTCCAAACTTGACAGCAAAAAAATAAAAAATATAGAAATACATTTTATTTTCCACAAGAGACACTTGTTTGGCTTTGTTTTTTATGACCCAGAAATTTATATTCTCAATGAGGCCCTCGCAGGAAGAAATAGTGCTGGTTGCTGCCAAACCAAAACACATTCCCCTAGCCAGGATTGATGGCCATCACCACAATAAGAGCTCCCAATAGTGCTTGCAGCAAAACACCCTTATAGACTTGCAGTATGATCCAGACTTCAGAATAAAAGCCCTCAGTGGAAACATCAAATATTTCCTCATACTGTATAGCTTACAATACCAACTGTAGAATACTGTAAAGAGACTTCTGCGAATGGGTCAGCATTGCTCCTTTGTTGGCTGGGTAGGATAACATGAATAATCAGAACAGGGGAATGTTCACAATATAACATTCATTAGACAAGTTATTACTGGAGACACTGGCCTTTCATACAATGTTTATCATTCCTAAATATGGAGGAGGATGGACGAGACGTATGTGTGTGTGTGTCTGTGAAACAAATACATTCTCCAGCACCCAAAACAAAGAGGTGGATGTAGGTTGGCGCCACCAGGAATATTGTCCTCAGTCCAGAATGTTCCGGTCCAGAGCAGCATCCTAATGAGAGTTACTCATTACCCCAAATGGAGTTAATGAGTGTCAGAGTGGGAATAATCTGCGTCGGCCTGTAATGAACATGACTGGCCTCACTGGTTGGACACGCGAGCTTGGCTTGGAAACACACACACGCACCTACTCAAACATACATAGGAACCTTGACTTTACATACACCTGTGAATGTATGCGTGCACACACACACACACACACACACACACACACACACACACACACACACACACACACACACACACACACACACACACACACACACACACACACACACACACACACACACACACACACACACACACACACACACACACACACACACACACACACACACACACACACACACACACACACACACACACACACACACACACACACACACACACACACACACACACACACACACACACACACACACACACACACACACACACACACACACACACACACACACACACACACACACACACACACACACACACACACACACACACACACACACACACACACACACACACACACACACACACACACACACACACACACACACACACACACACACACACACACACACACACACACACACACACACACACGTTTGATCCACCAGGTTTTATTGATGGATCACCTTGGACTGTCGGAAGATTATGCAGATATAATATCACCGCCCTCCGACGTTCGAGCGATCAGTGAAAGTCCTCCCCCTACATAGATTGGCAGTGCTTCTTAATACTAAATACCACAGCGCTCGGAACTGCTCAGCAAATTTATGACTCAATATCGCGTCACTGACTCTCTGGCATGAATGGAGTGGAGAATCTCTCTCTCTTCCATTATCTCCGTCTTCTCTGTCAACCTTGCCATCTCTCTATGCTATTCCATTTCTCTCATTCTCCATTTCTCTCCAATTCCATATCCCTTTCAGTTTCCCCATCTCTCTCTCTCGTCCGCTTCCTCTCTCCTACTCTGTCTCCCTTCCCATCTCTATCTTAGTCTCTCTCCCTTCATTTCCTCATGATTGCGACTAACCTGAGGAGTTGTTCCTGGTCACTGCCCTCCATTTCTCTCTATGTGCGGTTCACCTCCCACATGTGGGAAGAGGTCATTGTGCGGAGGAGAGAGTTAAAGGGACAGGGGTGGGGGGTAGGTGAAGTGTGTGTGTGTAGGGGGGGGTACTGTATGTTCATCCGAAGCTGTCAGCAGCAATCTCCCTCACATTGCATCCTCCCTCCCTGTTTCCACACTACATTTACATTTAGTCATTTAGCAGACGCTCTTATCCAGAGCGACATACAGTTAGTACAGGGACATTCCCCCCGAGGCAAGTAGGGTGAAGTGCCTTGCTCAAGGACACAACGTCGTTCGGCACGGCCGGGAATCGAACCAACAACCTTCTGATTAATAGCCCGAATCCAGTGAAATTCTACATAATGACAACCAACTATGTAGACAAAAATAGACTTAGTGGCCAAACAAGACAATAATGATTCTCTTATCCGCTGTAGCCAAGTCATTCAGTTAGCCAAAGCTTGCCCCATGTCGATATCCATGATCACTTTAATCTGCAAAGGCTCATGGGTATTTGAGGGACGTCCTGTTAACCCCACAGCTCTGTAGCGGTTCATAGAGAAGGCGGGGCATTGACGAAGAAGGCGGGGCATAGAGAAGAAGGCGGAGCATACTTACATGTCCTCAGGGGTCCAATGGAGAAGAACCTTAACTTTCCCAGTGCCCTCCTTCCTCCTGGCCAGCACCTGGGAGAGGAGGACAAAAGAGGAAAGGAGGAGAGGAAATGAGGAGAGGAAAGGAGGAGGATAAGAGGGGAGGAGTTAGAAGAGTCTCCAGACTAGTCAGACAGACGGAATGGGAGTTGTTTATCTTTTGAAGCATTCTCTGGGGGGGTACATGTGACGTACATCATGTAAACTGTGGCACATCTTTAATCAGACCACCACGTCCACAACAGTGGACAATCAATACAATAACGGGAACACAAGCTGAATGCGATAAGACCGTACAAATGGGAACACCACAGGAATCCGAGTGAGTCGATCGCTCGCCACGTACTGTGGCACAAACGGAACATTCCGGACACAATCCAGAGATGTCAGAGAGGTATCAACGCTGTACTGCCAAGAAGTAGCTTTTGGCACAGCTCACATTCCTGCGGACCAGAGACACACGCAGAAGTCTAGCTAGTGAGCAATCACCCAGGACAGGCAGACACAGCAAGACCAACAAACGCCCTTCATCCAGGGAAATTTGTTTTGGATACAGAGGACTCTTTGGTCCATCGTCCTTGTTCAAGTTCCCTTCGCACACGACATTCTTGTGTATGGGGTTCCACGATGTTTGATGAAGTGTAGCTTAATGCCTTCATCAAGAACAATTGAGAGATGGCCAAATGACAGCTCCAATAAGTCTCTACTGGATGTCAGCACAGTCCACAGGCTCAAAGGGCAGCGACAGACAGTGACCGTGAAAGAATTCTAGCGCCTGGTTGGCCAACAGTCTTTCATACAACTATTGGTCTACAGTATCCTACTGCGTCGGTTTAGAGTAAAGCAGCCAGGAATTCACACAAATATTGTCTGTGGGGAGACGGGAGGCATGAAAAATAACCAGGATCCTCAAAAATAGTCACAGATACAAACTCTTGCGTCAATCGTTTTTTTTTTTTATAGCGCTGTCTATTTTTAGGGGTTGTGAATGAGCTCACACGTGAAGAACTTCTACTGCGCACACGAACATCTCTGCTGATTCCTTCGACTCTGGGGACTGGCTGTGGCATTCATGGAAACTAGTTTAAGGACAGGAGGGAGGGAGGGAGGGAGGGAGGGAGGGGAAAGAGAGGGACCAAAAATATCTCTCTCTTTCCATCTCCCCCCTTCCTGCTCTACTCTCTTCTGCTAAACATTTCAGGTTCTTCCGTCTCTCATTGAACAGACGAGCTCACCTTCTGGCTCGCTTCCGCCGCCGCCAGCTCCCGGTCTTCCTGTTTAACCATCTCCATGCAACCATCTCCTCTGCCCCCACGTCACCGCTGAGTGATGGGGGAAGCTTGCGTTAAGCCATCTTGCATCCTCTGTGTACGTCATCCAGCAGACACAAGTCCCCACACTACTGCCAGTTCACACACACACACACACACACACACACACACACACACACACACACACACACACACACACACACACACACACACACACACACACACACACACACACACACACACACACACACACACACACACACACACACACACACACACACACACACACACACACACACACACACACACACACACACACACACACACACACACACACACACCTTTTGAGGTGAGGTTGAGTTATGGCTGACTGGCTGGCTGGCTTGGGGACTATTCGGAGAGAGCGAGGTGGCACGCTTCAGAGAGCACCCCGTGCCAGGGAACACAGGATGCCAGCCAGGCTGGGCGCTGAGTAGGCGGAGGGGGAATCTCAGCTTCATCACTGGGCAGGCCTGCTAGCAGGCCCGGCGGCTCCACTGAGGAGGAGGAGGAGTATCCAGCCAGCTCGCTGCTCTAACCCGCAATATTGATCCCCAGCGGTCATCTGCAACTTAGATGAGGATTTGCTCAACTTTCCGTGGTGGGCAAAGAGATCCTAACAGGGTTCCACCCCACCGCCCGCCTCCTTCTCAAGGCAGTAACTCTGTTACAAGTTCCCACTAAAGGTTTCCCTCATCACATTTCCCACTCAAGTCGATAAATTCACACAACTCCTTTCTCCTCCCGACGCCTGGCTCCCTCTGGCTCTTCCTCAGACTCCCGTGTTTGGTTTGGGTCAGGGTCCTTCCAGAAGCGAGAGCTGGATGAGAGCCTGTCTCCACGGTGTCCCTCTCCCAGTGTTTGGCTACTGCAGCAGCATGCGCACACACACACACACACACACAGGGTCGAGGGGGAAGGCGGTGGTCTTTTTTCGGCCACGTCCAAAAACAACAGCAACCCCCCCCCCCCTTCCATGGATGTCAGAGCCCCCTGCAGGGACTCTGCACGCTGCCAGCTGCTTTATTGCCCTTTTAATTAAAGAGGCATGGGAGTTAGTCCCTGGCCCGGGGCTAGCACAGGCAGCAACCAGGTTAATACTCATTAACCAGGCCGCTCTTAAAGGGGCAACGGCCACTTACAGACAGGAGAGAAGTGGGAGACTCGGTTTTGTTGTTGTTGTTGTTTGTGTGCAGGTGCAGCCGTGCGAGTTTCAGCTCGTCTTGGTACAGAGGAACCATCTTTGGATTTGACCTAGGATCTGGGCTGCGTCTGACAGAGAAGCACAGCTCCCAGGGGCGGTGGGGGAGGGAGGGGTCATCGGGGAAGGAGGAGGCGAGTGAAAACGAACAAGAACAAGAGAGCAAGTGAGAGAGAAAGAAAAAAGGCAGTTGAGAGAATAAAAAAAAAAGAAAAAAAGGAGGGTGAGAGAGGAAAGAAAGAGATATGACCAGGGTTCCAAAACAGCGCAGTGAAAAATGCAGGGCCAGAGACGGGAGAGAGGGGTTACTAAATCTGGGTGCCTGTCTGGTGTCAGGGGGTCAAGCTGTGAATGACGCAGTTTGGCGCAATAACAACAATATCCCACCATAAACACTGCTGAGGAGACCAGGCGAGTCAGGAAGCCCACTGGCCGACCTCCACAGGACCCCCACCTCCCCTCCTCCTCTCCCTGGGCATGTCTGGAGGAGGTCTGGGGAGCGACACCGTCTCCCCCACCCCCCTCTGGTGGCTGGAGGATCATTATGAGGAGGGGGAGTGGGCTCTTTCTGTCATCCTCTCTGATCAACAGGACGTCCAATCCTCCCTCCTGACCCCCCCCCCCCAAACTCGGTCTCTGTCCAAGCATGCGGTTACCTCTCTTAACCTCTTCCCAAGCTTAATCTTCATTTTTCCTTTTCTTTAGTCTCCCTTTTAAAATTCTCGGCCTGTGGTTGGTTGAGAGGTTGCCAGGAACAGAGCAGTGAGGAGCTGAAGACAGAGCAGGAATGATAGTGGTGCTGATAGCACGGGCACGTAGCCTCAACGTAACCGTGGGCCATTCCAGTCTCTGGGAAGGGTTCCAGCCTAGGGCAGGGCTACTACTACAACATAAGTTTGACGGCGTAAGGAACAGTTGTAGTCGTGCTCTTCTTCGAGCGTGCGTGAGTAGATCAGAGGAGAGCATGGGATTCAACACTGTGCGTTTGTATGCGTCACACAGATGACGATGCTATGGCCGCTCTGAGGAGAGCCCATCTGCACTGACGGCTCATGAGTCACCATCGCGAGTCTGACGACACACACACACACACACACACACACACACACACACACACACACACACACACACACACACACACACACACACACACACACACACACACACACACACACACACACACACACACACACACACACACACACACACACACACACACACACACACACACACACACACACACACACACACACACACACTCTCTCTCTCTCTGGCCTGGCCTCTTTACCTGGCAGAGAGCAGAAGAGGTCCTCTCCCTAGAATGACCCTTTAGTCCTCCCTTTCCTAAACACTTCCTCACTACTGCATGTGTGTGTCTACATCCAAAAAGTGAGTTCCACCAGGGGGCAGAACCGAGGGGGGGGGTTCACGCCAGCGAGCAGACCCCCTGGCACGGCACCCAGGCAGGCACAGAGACGGCCCTCCAGCCTGGCTCTGCCACAGGGGCCAGGAGAGTCTTCACACACCCAACAGAGTGCAGACCGCCGTCCTGCCACGCTGATGAACAAGGTGGCCGGCGACGAGAGCAGAGGCACTGGTGACAGGTGTAGGACTGTGGTACTGAGACAGAGAGAGAACGTGAGGGCGTGTGTGTAGTGATGTGGCACAGCTGACTATGACCTTTCTTCTGCTTTTAAGGAAGACTGTAAGCCCCTGTCGCCCACTCCCTTAGTTCAGTAAGTAGGAGGCACAGTGCCCTCTAGTGGAGCAATAAGCCCCTGACGGTCATTCACAAAACTGGCATTCAACCCTCACATGCTGCTCTCTGTGTCTCTGAGGCTAGACCTGACCACCATAGAACCACAGAAATCTAGAAGAGAACCACAGTATAGAAAGGGCTGTGTTCACGACTGATGTAGTGACTGAACGGAGGGTCAGGCCTAACACACGCATGTCTAGAACTCGTTAATTCTATACTGTGCGCAGGACACAAAAGCAACCCGTCACAAACCAGGGAGAGAGAAAAAAATAATCAAGCTTTGGGGCATTCTTAAGGTTCACTTGAAGTGCATTCAGAAAATCAAAAACCGCAAGCTGACTCCCTAGCACCCCCTGGTGTCCAAAACCGAGAAGGACAGCGACCACGACAACAACTCCAACCCTAACCCTCGGCAGGAGAGGAGAGGGTGTTTGTGTGAGTCCTGGTGACCCAGAACAGGACTGGGAGGTAAGTGCTACTGTGTGAGGACGCAGAAAGGGGGTTAAAAAACAGAACTCACGCTGCTGTGAAACACGATGCTGTGGCCGTTTCCCACGGTCTCGATGTGGGTTGCCAGGTTGAGGCAGATCGCTCGGTGGCGGATGGCGTCCATCGTCTGGGCGTCAAAGAAGTCGTGGGGCCTCGCTGGTGGGAGAGGAGAAACTGGGATGAGAAAAGACATGAGACCAATGAGAAACACAACGCAAACTGTACAAGCAACACACACAAACACAACACCAGAATGATTGAAAATACAATATGGCATATTTACCCAAATACATCTAGATGTTCAATATGGAATGAGTACAATTAAAAGCACAACGGTCAACTCGGCTTGTTTTTCCCCCTTCTCTCTCTCACACACTATTTCAACTCCCTTCCAGTGCAGTCAGAAGTGACAAGTTAGGATGTGACACTGCCATGTCTTAATAAAAACCCTGTATTGATATTTCTTAGAAAACCCACCCAAGCTGAAAATAAATGCCGTGTCTGGAAACGGGAGGCTAGCCATGCTTCAGAGCGTTCCGGAACATGCTTCAGAGGGTTCCGGAACCAGACAAGGCCTTTACAACTTCCCAAGACTCCCTCTCAGAATACCTGAGAGCGCTCAGTGTGCTGACAGTGTTCAGGCTGGCCCTGCCGTAAGGGAGGGAGCGGACGACCTGAACACGAGTGCTGAGCTGCGTGAAACTAACACTGACGACAGTTCGCAGTTGTTTTGCAAAACGGTGGAAGAATCTGCTTCCAAAACAGCCCCAGGGACACGCTGTCAGTCCGGCTCTGTGTGAGTCTGAGGTGTGTGTGTGTGTGAGAGAGAGTCCAAGGTGTGTGTGTGTGTGTGTGTGTGAGAGAGTCCAAGGTGTGTGTGTGTGTGTGTCTCCTAAGTCTTTTACCCGTTCCACCTACAGGAACTCGGCAGTTGTGAGTATGAAAAAAAAATATTAAAAAATGTATCTAGTGACATGCCCACCTGCACCTCACACTAACACACAGTGCATATTCACAGCAGGAGGGGCAAAGCATAGTGTGTAGTTAGGCCAGTAGGAGGAGAACAAACACTACAGTCTGTTCTACCATCATGCACGTGTGTGTGTGTTTGTTAGGGCTGCTCATCATAACCACATTACTCTGGTCAATATTTAGTCAGGTGGCTGAGCGGTTAGGGAAGCGGGCTAGTAATCTGAAGGTTGCCAGTTCGATTCCCGGCTGTGCCAAATGACGTTGTGTCCTTGGGCAAGGCACTTCACCCTACTTGCCTCGGGGGGAATGTCCCTGTACTTACTGTAAGTCGCTCTGGATAAGAGCGTCTGCTAAATGACTAAATGTAAATGTAAATTTAGATCACAATTATTTAACGCGATAACTTTGAAAATGTCATACATTTCTTGAATATTTTTTTTACTGTGGATTTTCAAATAACTAACCACAACCTGGCTGAGGGAGTTTGGGCTTTTAGAGGGGCAAAACCCAAAGGGAAAGGGTGCACTGGATTTACAACAAAATCTCCCAATTATCTTGTTTTCATAAATCATTGGAAGCCAAAATAAAAATGGAAAATGTAATTGAATGAATTGCCCATCCCTAGTGTGTTTGTGAGTGTGTGTGTGTGTACCTACGTAAAGACCGCCTGCGCTTGTTCTTCAACTTCTTCCTCTTGCTGAGACCAGCTTTGGATGGTGACTCCTCCTTCAGCTTCGCCTGATTGGCCAGCTTGGAGGCGCTCTGTTGGCTGAAGTGGGTAGGCACGTGGCGCGCTAGCCCCCCCTGGGAGGCAAAACTAGCATTGCAGCCACCCACCACACACTGTGGAGCAAAACAGGGAAAACGGTTCAAAAATGTTACAATAGCCCAGGTAAGGTTGAGTAAAAAAACATTTCAGGTTTAGACATTACTACAGGAGGGAAGGGCTTACATCTAAAGAAGACAATTCTTGGAAAACACTTGTGAGCTAACAGTCGTGACATAGTTGTATCATTTCACCCTTTTAAAGATGACTGAAATACACAACATAAAACTAATTTGGAAATGATCCCCAAGCTAGTGCAGAATACAGTTGGTCTGTTGTGAACCACAATCAGCACAATGACACCTTGCCACATTGCAATTTGCACTATTTGTATCTTTTGTACTATTTGTATTTTTTGTACTATCTGAATTTTTGGATTGTAAATTATGGTTACTTTATATTTTATTTTTATTCTAAATTAGCTAGACTGTTACTTTTGTATAGTTAGACCACATATTTAAGTTTTAAGATTCCTATGTTTAATGTATGCACCTTCCTGCCAAAGTAAATTCCTTGTCTGTGCAAACTTTTATGGCGATTAAAACCCTTTCTGATTCTGAAGGGGAGAGGCTGTGGTGGCTTGCGTGTGTCTAACCTTGAAAGGCTTGTCTCCACTGTGAGTGAGCATGTGTCTCTGCAGCCAGCTCTGACTGGTAGATGGAGTGTTGTACACCTTGCAGCCTTTCCATAGACACACAAACACCTGCAGAAGATAAACGGGATCATTAGAAGATGGCCACCCACCCACACAGGACACATTGGGCAGAGAGAGAGAGAGAGAGAGAGAGACAGACAGAGAGAGAGACAGAGAGAGAGACAGAGAGAGAGACAGAGAGAGAGACAGAGAGAGAGACAGAGAGAGAGAGAGACAGAGAGAGAGAGAGACAGAGAGAGAGAGAGACAGAGAGACAGAGAGAGACAGAGAGCGACAGAGAGACAGAGAGAGAGAGAGAGAGAGAGAGAGACAGAGAGAGAGAGAGAGACAGAGAGAGAGACAGAGAGAGAGAGAGAGACAGAGAGAGAGACAGAGAGAGAGAGAGAGAGAGAGAGAGAGAGAGAGAGAGAGAGAGAGAGAGAGAGAGAGAGAGAGAGGATACACACACACACACACACAGACACAGACATGTATGTAAGGTCATATAGCACCAACCCCTCCTCTCTGTCCGTCGACATGAATGCCTCTGATGTGTTCAGCCAGGTCGGGACTGCAGCTGAAAGTCTCCAGACAAAGGTCCCAGCAACAGCTGTAGGCCATGGCCTTGGCAGAGGAGGAGGAGGATGTAGCGCTGCCCTGGCCGTTCATCATGGCAGGAGTGGAACGACCACTGGACACTGTGCTTTCCATGTCCATCATCGTACTGCTGATGCTAAGAAACGAAGAGAAACCGGATTAATACTCTGTAGTATTGTCTGATTCGTCTGACAGGGCGAGAGCTGGGTTGGTGGAGCATGAGCACCTGCCCAATCTCATCGCGCGCCGTCATGACGAAAAGTAACAAGATTAGCTACATTAGCTGACTACCGACAGAACCAACCTGTCCTCGGAATCCATCCGACTCAGGGGTTCTCCATCCGAGGATGACATCTCAACGCTGGTCCGTCTCTTGTTTCCAAGCTCCATGCTTCGGGTCCCGCTCTTCTCCTCTGCGCCGTCATTGCTAGCCGCTTTGCTTTTCATACAATCGCTAATCGAGGACTGGCTTTCATCTCCTTGTTCTAGTTTCATTTCCTTTACAGCATTGTCTACAGTGGCATCGCAGTCTGCTGGACTATGCTGCTCTAATATTTTGTTATCTTCCTTGTCAAATTCAGGCACCAGCTGCTCTTCGTCTTCGCAGCCTGTTGTTGCAGCCACTGCCATCACCAAGGCCTCCTCTGCGGGTTTTACCTCCCCGGCCATTCCATCAGCTTCCTCCGTTTTCATCTCTACGATATTGGCCGGTTCCTCCGGCGACGTTTGTAGGCCTGTTTTATCGCCCTCTTTGGTCTCCCCGTCTAGCCGTTTATTGCTTTTCTCATCCTGCACGGCGCTTTCTTCGGTAGATATTGTAGCCATCTTTATTCGTAATAACCAATTAGCAGTACTTTAGTGTACAAAACAACGTCGAATGTCTTAGTAGCCTAGTGGTGGGGGGCTGGGCCAAAGCGATATCCAAAGTCTCTGGTTGGATAAAGGAGGCTAGGGGCGGAGATTTTCCTGAAGTGGTGTTTTTCCCCCCATCACCAGATTCCACGTGTTTCCAAAATAGTTGGCTTTACTTCAAAACCTGCTACTACTACGAACAAAAAGTATTGGGTTTTTAAATATAGATATGAATATAGATACTTACAGATACTTGAATGTTAATTTAATTGGGGGAATTTGTGTTGGCTATGTCAGATATGACCAATGTATAGATGGACAATTCAATATATTAACGTGTGTATTAAATGAAAACATACAGTAAAACATCGCGATATAATAATTTCAAATAGTTGCCTACATCCCAATTTGCATACAGAATTTGCTATACTTAATGTCCACGTGGGAGCGCCAACATTCCATGTCGGTAAATATCCAGAAAAGCCTCAGTAAATATGACCATGGCACCGTTTCAATAGTAGCCACATGCCAATAGGATAGGTTTAATAGAATTACAGGATATTCAGCAGTGCTGCACTGGTGCTTTGAATGTTCCAATGTCGGAATTTTGATTGGGCTGGAAGGGAGCAGTTAAATATTTATCAAATATTTTTTCTAGTCACTGTGACGGGCTGTCAACCCGGCGACATCCAAATATTTTAATTTTAACTCAATTTGAGCATACGCCTATGTATGTTTTTATCTTAATGAATGCATATACGCATCATGTCGGTTATTAAACACCACTGACGAAAACACTTAAGAACAGCAACATTTATTTAACATGATATAAAACAGATGGTATATGAACATTTGCATATCAACACTAGTAGCCAAGATGCAGCTTCCCATATTCTTGTACCGTGTACAGTATATACACAATGAACTTCTGGTAATTACATTTTGTACACAAAAACTTTCCTGGATGAACAAAACGTTCTTATTGCTTTATGTGCTATTCCTTTTTTTTTTTTTTTTCAGTTCCAGGAACCAACTCGTCTTAAAATATAACCAAACTCTGAAAACTTTTTTTCTCCTTTCATTTAATCTTAAATATATCTCTCTCAGCATTAGAAAAAAATTAAGCATCTCTTAAGCCAAAACATTCACGTATGTGTCGGCTAACAGTGCAACAAGACTGCAGAGAATCCGACATATAAATAATTACAACCCAGAAAAAATATTACAAATCTCATCATCTGCAGCAATAAAGTGGCACCTTCTTGAATTATAAATCAACTCTTTTTCATACAGTATATATAAGCTAGACTTTCTTTGAAATAGAAAACAGGAACGTTTTTTAATTTTTTACAGAATTATTGAAATATGCAGTTATGTGAAGGAAAAGATTAAAAACCGAACTTAAAAAACATGAATTTGAAAAAATCCAAGAGGAACTGAAAAGATGCCAGGGGAATGATAAAACCATTGTGGAACATCGGTTACAACAAATAAACCATTGTTTGCATGAGTCAGCCATCACTGAGGGGAAGGTCCTTCCGGGTGGTGGTGGCATGAACAGGAGCCTTAAAACCGCACGGGGGGGGTCAATCAATCCATCAGCTCCAACAACAGAACTTCGGCCTGTATTCAAAATCCAAACTCAAAACCGAACACTGTAAATAACAGCGATGCAACTCTTCTAACATCAACAGTATGAATGCCTTGCAGTCTGATCATTGTAATGGAGGAAGGGGCAGGCAGGATGGGGGGGTCCAGAGGTGGGCATGGTCACAGGAAGTGTCATCTTGACAATAGGATGTGACATCACAGTGAAGCCAAATTCATGAGGTGAAGCCCAGACGATCTGTCCATCTGTCGGGCTCTGTCTACGAGTTGTGCTGATGTCCTAAGGAGAGGTGGTGGTGGGGTTGAGTGGACATATTCCTTCCCTTACTTCCCTGCCTGTGTCCCTCACGTATAGGTCTTCACTGAAGCCAGAGCCTGGGCTGGAGACAGAGTAGAGAGAGACAGTTAGTCAGAATGAGTTCCCCCTGAAACAGACCTCAGCCCTGGGTAACGGCAGGCCTGACACCAGGCTACACCCCTGAGATCCGGCAGGAAATGGTTTATACAAAGCGACGTACAGAGATGGAGAAAAAACTAAAGACAAAAAGAGAGAGTGACAGAGAGAGAGAAAGAGAGAGACACACAGAGAGAGAGAGACAGACAGGAGGGCTCTTACTGGTCTACTACACACACATGAAGTGGGACCCATCAGTGAGCTGGGGGTGTGTGGGTGTGTTAGGAGAAGAGGAGCTTGGGAGCTGGGGTGGAGATGAGGACGAGAGGCTTTGCACTGCAAACAACATCACACAACGTAAACAAAAACACACACACACACAGTGAGTCAACACACAAACAAACACACAAAAAAACCCCAGCAATGAAACCTGTAAACTAATATCGCGATGAAATCACAATATTAGACTGTTGGGATGAAACAAATAAGTTGAATGAACGAAGCAGGACAGGGGGAGAAAGAAACCAAAAAAAAGTTTTGAATAGCTAAGATAAGCAGATGCTAGATAAGGGACTGCGACAGCCATCTTTGTTCTCTGTAGTTCCTCGTGGTGTCTGCTTCCCAGCGGGGTGCACAGACAAGGCGTGCCTACCTGCCACCAGCTTGCTCCGTTTGGAGGCCTCGGCAGCCAGCTCGTACGACATGTTGATCAACTTGTCCTGCTCCTGGGCCGGGCTGTCCTCCTCGCCACCCTCCTCCCGACTCAGCTCTCCAGGGAGCGCGTTCTGCATGCTGCAGGGCCACAAGAGGGAGCCGTTGGACCGCAAAAAACGGACATGTCGGGGAGACACTAAGGCACAAGCTCTCCGCCACACACATCATCAGTTTGGTAGATGTGACACACACGACACAGACCCCCCCTAGTGAAACACAATCACCCCAGGACAAACACCAAGTATCGTTCCAGAATCAAATCCAGAGGCCTGACATTTAGAATGTAAATGCCAGCGTCTGAGGGTGGCCAAGACAGGCCGTCTGTGCACATCTAAGACACTGATCTGCATGAAAAAAGCGAGGCGGGCGTCTGGTTCAGAGGCAAGCTGTGTTTTGCCCTCCCTCCCTCCCTCCCTCCCTCCCTCCCTCCCTCCCTCCCTCCCTCCCTCCCTCCCTCCCTCCCTCCCTCCCTCCCTCCCTCCCTCCCTCCCTCCCTCCCAACACAGGCCTCTGGAGGAACAAAGTGAGTCTGGAGGCTCCGTCAGGAGTGATGGATGCTGGATGGCCGTCTGGTGAGGAGATAGGGAGCGAGTCTGACTGTGAGAGGCTGCCCTTTGTCACGCCAGCACAAGCCGGTTGGGAGACCTTCTGTACTGATCTGCCGTGCGTCTCTGTGTGCGTCCCTCTGCGTGTGTCTACCTGTTTCTAGCGATGAGGGCTTTGATGCGATCCACCTTCTTCTGTTTATCCGCCTCTTCCTGTGGGCTGAGGGCGGCCTCAGGCTCGGCCTCCACGTAGCGCTCGGGGATCAGGACCTTGTCTGGCACAGACAGCTGGGGAGGACATGATCGGGGGAGAGGAGGACAAAGCTCAGTGGTAGAGCATCGGACTGCAGATCAAGAGTTCTCAGGTTAAAATCCTCCCTGTGCGTCACATTGGATAAAAACGTCTGCTAAATGAATATATTACATTATGACACAGCAGAGAGGGGGGCTCGTGTGCATAGTATGAATGCTCCTGGCTTCTACCTTGACGCTGTCCAACCCCTCTGTCGTCCAACCCCTCTGTCGTCCAACCCCTCTGTCGTCCAACCCCTCTGTCGTCCAACCCCTCTGTCGTCCAACCCCTCTGTCGTCCAACCCCTCTGTCGTCCAACCCCTCTGTCGTCCTACCCCTCTGTCGTCCTACCCCTCTGTCGTCCTACTCCTCTGTCATCCAACCCCTCTGTCGTCCTACCCCTCTGCCATCCTACCTCTCGGTCCATGTTGAAGTGGTCCGCCTGCCCAGCCTCTTTGAGGCGTGCGATCTCCTCGGCCGGCGTCTCATGGTCCCTCCCTGCCTCCTGTCGCCGCATCGACGCCTCCAGAGCCTCGATGTCGCTGCTCATTACTTCCTCCCTCCGCCTGCTGTGGGCCTGCACACACACACACATTTCATCATTTAGCAGACACTATTATCCAATGTGATGTATGAACAGTGCTTATGGTTGGTGCAGCAGATGATCAAGGACCTGAAATGCAGTATTATAGTGGTTAGTGCCAAGTAACTGTGTGACAATAGAATCATCTATCATACACAGCATGGCGCACAGCACTACAGAGTCCACTGCAGTGCTGTGCTATGGATTAAGAACACACAAACAAGTCTATAAAACGGAAGATAAGTATTTGTAAACCGTTTTTCAAAAGGTTTAAAAAAAGATTTAAAAAAAAGTTGCAAATATGTTTTCAACCTTTCAAAACCTTAAAAAAAAAAAATAATAATAAAAAAAAAAAACATTTTTAAGTACTGATACCAGAAAAATCTACTTAGGGGTCCCTCCATGGTGAAGGAGGGGTTGAGTGTGCGTGAGCGCGATGCAGCGTGCGCATGTTGTTACCTGCATGCTGCGGAAGGGGTTCTCCTTGGTGAAGGAGGGGCTGCGTGAGGGGCTGCGTGAGGGGGACGGGGCGTCCTGCTGCGCCCCTAACCCCCCCCGGAGGTTGAGCCCCTTCTTCTTTTCCCGCAGCGCCCCCTGCTGGTGCCGACGGATCCTCTCCAGCTGCTCCTCCACGCTCATCCTGGAGCGGCTGCTCTCCGCCGCACACAGCTGCTCCACCGCGCTGCGAGGACGCTCCTGCACACACACGCACGCGCACACACAGTTAAATGCATTTCTTACGCACACACACAGGCACATTCCTCTCACACAGACACATTGTGGACTGACTAGTATTATTAACACAGTCATCTGCACACCCATGAGTGCACCCAGAGAGACCAGGGAGATGGATCCAGCTCTCCCTGGGTGAGTCCCCCCCCCCCCCCACACACACACACACACACACACAGTCAGTCAGGGAGCAGCCCAGCCAGGGTGGGGTTCCTGAAGGGAGGACCCTCACCGTCCTGGGGTCAGGCTTCTTGCTCTTCCTCAGGGTGACGTAGGAGGCGATGGTGGAGGACTCCGGCATGGGGGATTTGGTCCTGGGGGGAACTATTCCAACTGGGTAAGACATTCCTGGAGAGAGAGAGGGGGGGGGGGGGGGGGGTGAGAGGCACATCAGGTGCTGTATTTTGCCGATTTATGGCTGGGTAACCTGGCCTCTCGCAGTTGAGGAGGCTCCTGCTGTCGGTACTAACCTAGCGTGTGTGTATGTGTGTGTGTACTGTGTGCTTGTGTGTGTGTACTGTGTGCATGTGTGTGTACTGTGTGCATGTGTGTGTGTGTACTGTGTGCATGTGTGTGTGTGTACTGTGTGCATGTGTGTGTGTGTACTGTGTGCATGTGTACTGTGTGCATGTGTGTACCTTTGATGCCCGAGGGGTCTCTCTCAGAAGTGTGTTCAGAACGGTCCTCTCCGCTCTCGTCCACCTCAGTCACAGTGGTGAGCTCAGGCTCGCTCTTATACAGACGGTAGTCTGGGCCCTGCTGGGACCAGGTCAGAGGTCAGCTCACACGTCACCGGAACACAGAGCTAAACACACACACACACCAACCTAAACACACTTACGAACCTAGACACGCATGCACGCACGCACCCACCAACCTAAAAACCATACACACACAGACCTAAACACACACACACAAATCTAAAACACACACAATAATACAGCAACACATGCAGAGAGACACAGAGTGTAACTGGTCATTAGCAAAGGGCTGCAGAGGTTTGAAACTGGACACCAAACAAAGAGTGAGTCCAATAAAATGAAGTAGAAGAGTCTGGTGCAAACATGACGCAACAGTCAGGGAGAAGCTTCAACAGAAACCACAACAATCTCCAAAACTAAACAACTGATCTGCACCACAAATAAATACTCCAAAACAGTCCAAAAGAACAGAACGGGAGGAGGAAGGTTCAGCCGAGCAGAAATGATGAGGACTTATGGAGACGGAAAAAATCCAACGGAAATCAAACTGAATGGTGTAGGGGAGGGGCGATGATGAGCGATGATGACGTTGTGGGGTGGTCAGAGGTCAGGGATGGGGGGAGGGGGGCGGAGTCAACAGCTTACGCTGTGCGCTGCGTTCCTCGGGCCGGCCTTCCTGTCCTCGGGCCGGTGAGGCGTGGTGCGGACGCCGGCGGGGGAGGGGAGGGGGGGCACGGCGGGGGGGTTAGGGTCGTAGGACTGGGGCAGGGGCGGCCGCGGGGGCACCGAGTCCTGGAGGTCACAGGAGGGGGGGGTGGGGGAGGGGAGAGTGACACAGGTGCCTGCCCACCCTCATGGGCAAGCAGCTGGCCTGGTCAGGACCAGCTCTGTAGGGGTCAGAGGTCAACCCTGGGAGAGGTCACTGGACTTCCTCCCCTTTCACACAGCGCAGGACCGAGCAGTCTGCCACAGGCCTCACACACACACACACACACACACGTCACTTCAAGCCCCACGGCCTTGTCAGACACAGTGGGTTCCAGAGAAGCTCTCTCTCTCACCAGAAACCGGACTCTCACAGATACATTTATAGATTAACAACAAACTTTGTTTTACGTGGCGTGTCTTGTTTTATTAAAAGTATTTAAAAAGGAAATTCCAGTGGGCGCCACAGCCCTGACGGCAGCGCTGCACGCGGAGGTGCGGCGGCCTCACCTCGCTCTTGTGTTTGCTGGAGAAGTGTGACGAGCCGTCCGTGCTGCGCTGGGCCCTGTTCTTACTGAGGGCCTCCACCACATCCTGGATCCTCCACAGCTCGCGCTGGATGTGGACGTGCTGCTGGCTGGGCGGCTCTGTCTGCACACACACACACACACACACACACATAAACATGCACGCACACGCAAACGTAATGACCTCATACGCCGAGAGACTGTTAACATTTGATGTCAGGCTCCAGGGCTAACAACGCGAGTGGGGCAGTTACTGAAGGAGGGAAAGAAACTGCTTGGTTGACAAGAGAGAGAGTAATGGGCCTGTTCAGGTGTGCAGTGGGGCTGCATCTGAACATGCTCCCCTCTCAGAGACATTAGGCCTGTGTGCAGAGGCTGAGAGAGAGGGAGAGGCGGGGGGAGAGAGAGAGAGGAGGAAAGAAGAAGCGGTTGAAATGAGATAGAGGAGGTAAAAGAAAGACAGAGCCAGGGAGACACGCACCAGATAATGATGCCTTCACTGTTGACGGCAGGCCTGTGTGAAGGGCACAGAGGGTGCATCTTTCTGTGCCTTGTCCTCTATTCCTCCCTCTCTCTCATTTGCTCTCTTCTCCTCCCTCTCCTTCTCTCCCTCTCCTATTCCTTTCTCTCTCCCTCTCCCCTCTCTTTCTCTCCCTCTCCTACAGTCTTGCCTGAATTCCTAGCAGGAATAATAAAGGCATATGAAGAGGAGGTTTTTCTTCACCTTGATGAAAGAGAAGAAACGTCTCCAGATCTAATTACTCGCCCCAAGCATCGCCTCGGTAACCAACCATCGCCTCTGTAATCCGTCACCCTCACTGACTGGTACAATCTTCGTTCATAACCCCCCCACCCTCTTATTACCTCGAGGCGGTAACTGAATGAAAGGGTAGGTGAGGAGAGAACAATGACGGAACGACTGAATCGTTAGAGAGACGGTTTCTCAGGAAACTCTCTCAGAACCTCTCTTTGAACTACAGGGGTTGTTGAAGCTTCAGACGGTGGAGCTGGCTTGACTGGGAGCTAGCTGTCCAGCAGGGCTGAGCCTGGGGCGGGGCTGAGCCGGGCGGGGCTGAGCCTGGGGCGGGGCTGAGCCTGGGGCGGGGCTGAGCCTGGGGCGGGGCTGAGCCTGGGGCGGGGCTGAGCCTGGGGCGGGGCTGAGCCTGGGCTGAGCCTGGGGCGGGGCAGGTGGTGTGCATGCTCTGGTCTGGCTGCTACCTGAGGGCTGCCCAGGGCCTCCAGCTGCTCCAGCAGGTTGTTCTTGGCCAGGGTCACATCTCCCTCCAGCCTGTCGTACTCCCTCCAGGACCGCTCCAGCTCCTGAGGGGGCAGGACACAGGTTCACAGCAGAAAGGGATTACCGTATCCCCAGACACACACACACACTACTTTTGGGCATCCTTTAAGTGTAAATGTGTTCACCTCGTGTGTGTGAGTGATAGGATTATGTGTGTGGATGTGTGTGTATGTCTGTGTGTGTGTGTGTGTGGAGACTCACAGTGTTGACCCTGGTCAGCTCTCTGCAGGTGCTGAGCAGGCCGTTCTGCAGGAGGTCTCTCTGCTGGATGACGCTCTGCATGGCGGCAGGGTTGTCAGAGCCCAGCTCGATCTCCTGGCTGGCCGACAGCAGGGCCGTCTCCAGGGTGTGCTGGGGGCAGAGGGCAGGGGTGACCCGCGGTTCACTTCTGGTATAAATGTGGAGATGGCGTCACACTTATTGTGGAGATCTCTCTCTGGTGCACACGAAAGTCTGAGGCAGATATGACTGTCTTGATCCCCCATTACTTGGACTCTCCCTAGTGAGCTTCCCCTAGCATGGTGAGTTTAGCTGTGGTCTCTACGTCAGACTGCCTTCTCTCTCCCCTAGCCTGGTGAGTTTAGCTGTGGTCTCTACGTCAGACTACCTTCTCTCTCCCCTAGCCTGGTGAGTTTAGCTGTGGTCTCTACGTCAGACTACCTTCTCTCTCCCCTAGCCTGGTGAGTTTAGCTGTGGTCTCTACGTCAGACTACCTTCTCTCTCCCCTAGCCTGGTGAGTTTAGCTGTGGTCTCTACGTCAGACTACCTTCTCTCTCCCCTAGCCTGGTGAGTTTAGCTGTGGTCTCTACGTCAGACTACCTTCTCTCTCCCCTAGCCTGGTGAGTTTAACTGTGGTCTCTACGTCAGACTACCTTCTCTCTCCCCTAGCCTGGTGAGTTTAGCTGTGGTCTTCTACCTTCTCTCTGTGGAGCTGCTGTAGCTTGTCCTCTTGTGTTCGGACCACCTTGTCCTGTTCACACAACCTGCTCAGCTTGGCCTGCGGAGACATGGACACAGAATACACTTTACATACGATTCATTTAGCAGACACTTTTATCCAAAACGACGTGCAAATTATGAAGTTTGCTAGCTTGAGCTGATAGTATGTGATTAATCATCGCGTTGTTTAGTTTATAGTGTACCTACTTTCATAAGGTATTGCATGAGGTACATTCCTTGTCGTTTGTTAGTTAATTTGCGAATACAGGCTTTAAAGTATAGAATGTATTGTTTTCAGAGGTTTTGTTTCTCAATCGACAGATGTACATGCTAATTATAGCTTTCGCCCTGTGTAACAGCTAATGCCTGTAGTGTAACCTAATTTACTAATGTGTCCCAATTTGGCTATATGCCCACGACAGTGATACATATTTGTCAGGTGTAGAACATCTGGTGAATTTAGAGAGTAGTAGAGAAGTTGAATAGGATAGAGTAGAGGGAGAGAGTAGAGGGAGAGAGTAGAGGGAGAGAGTAGAGGGAGAGAGTAGAGGGAGAGAGTAGAGGAGAGGGAGAGAGTAGAGGAGAGGGAGAGAGTAGAGGGAGAGAGTAGAGGAGAGTAGAGGAAAAGAGTAGAGGGAGAGAGTAGAGGGAGAGAGTAGAGGGAGAGAGTAGAGGGAGAGAGTAGAGGGAGAGAGTAGAGGGAGAGTAGAGGGAGAGAGTAGAGGGAGAGAGTAGAGGGAGAGAGTAGAGGAAGAGAGTAGAGGGAGAGAGTAGAGGGAGAGAGTAGAGGGAGAGTAGAGGGAGAGAGTAGAGGGAGAGTAGAGGGAGAGAGTAGACTCACGTCTGTGTCCACCTCCTCTGGTCTGCACATGTAGGCGTGTTCCCTGTAGTCCTCTGGGCTCATCTGGAGGAGAGAGAGAGGCTGTCAGAGGGGCGGAGGGACGTCCACACACACTGTCTGGCTGAACCAGGACATCTAATGCAGCTTCATGACTGGAGGGCCTAACGCTGTTGTGGTTGGACTGGGACAAGAGTGACCACAGAGCCAGGAAGATGTGGTTAGAACCCCCTCCCCCGCCTCAACCAGCCATTCTAAACCAGCCGGTCTAAACCAGCCGGTCTCAACCAGCCAGCCTAAACCAGCCAGCCTAAACCAGCCAGCCTAAACCAGCCAGCCTAAACCAGCCAGTCTAAACCAGCCAGTCTAAACCAGCCAGCCTCAACCAGCCAGTCTAAACCAGCCAGTCTAAACCAGCCAGTCTAAACCAGCCAGTATAAACCAGCCAGTCTAAACCAGCCAGTCTAAACCAGCCAGTCTAAACCAGCCAGCCTAAACAGCCTTTGACTCAGATGACAGCGGAGTTCTTGCCACCCGCGGTCGTTTGTCTACATCGGCAGAATATTGTGTGTTTTTTTTTCTTTTCTTCTGAAGGCGGCGCAAGGAGAAAGGATGTAATGCTATCCTTTCGGCTGAACGTCTACTGTGAGGGGAATCAGCTCTTACACAGATAAGAGTTTGAGGGGAACTGGCTCGTCTCTGGGTCCTGTGGTCGGGTTGGTTTGGCTGGAACTAAATTTGAATAATCCAAGGTCGGCCACAGACCTCCTTTAAAGATGCCAAAATATCCCTGAATGAAAAGAAGAACTGGTCTAGGGTTTATTCTATATGCAGACTTTGTAGTGCCAAACCCCCAACCTTAACTAGGGGGAGTTTGAGGACACTACAGCCCTCCAGTTTCACATCCCAGAGGTATACTACTTAGATCAATTGTAATCGATTACTAGTTAATTTAGGGTATTCATACAACAACAAAAAAGGGCCTGATTTCAACTGCATTGGATTTCATGTATTCAAAAAGCAATGTTTCTCTGTTTCACTCTCAGTCTCTCACATACAGCACACACCCACACAGTCCTCCATCATTGAACTGCACCACAGCACAGGTAAAGCATGTGGGACCTGTGGAACCAGGCATGTTGATGACATTCCATACGGAGCATGCAGGCTCTCCTGTGCAGTGAGCACAGGAAGCCACGAGGTACTGGAGCTGGGGAGAGAGGGGAGACAGACCTCTCCCATCTGGACGGGGGGGGCGGGGGGGGGGAGATGGATATGCAATTGGCGCTGGGCTGATATGCCAACGTATGGAAGTGGGGTGGGGGCAGCACTTTTACACCTCCATTGGTGGTCTCAAAAGTGGCAAGAGGGATGTGACATCACAACATCACACTATCCTACACACAGACTCTGTTGAGCTTCCATAGGAAACCACAACCAGATACACAACTGTAAGAGACAAAGAGAGAAATGGGATATGGCCAGTAAGTGAGACTAGCATCTGGCTGTGAGCAGAGGCCCTTGCAGCATACCAATCCGTCTTCACCCCAGCACGCTCAAAACAAGCTTGTTTACATTTCGAAAACCCCTAAATCCCGTCTGACATAACCGACGGACTCCGCAAACTAATTCTTCAACATGCTATCCTGCCTTGTGACTCGATTCAACTGTGACGGTGCGAGCCTGGTAGCTAACGCTACAACAGTGAGGGTAGTCTAAACCCCACAAACAGACACGTTGCGCCATGATAAGTTATTTTAAATGTCAAATTGAAGTTGGAATTTGCACTGGTCTTTGCAGGGGCAGCTGGATAATGAGCTGCATACTGTGGTCTTTTCAACTAGGTGACAAGGCTGGCGTTCTGGCGTTTTATCACACCAATTACAGTTCTCCAGCCAAGTGTCTCACTGCATGGTGTGGGGATGGTAAATGAGCTAGGAGAGAATCTTGCCGCCGCCCCCCCCCCCCCCCCACCCCACCACCAACTGACCCCATACAGCCAACCCGCTATGAAAGCCTTTTACGAGCTGATAAAAGTCTGTCTTAATGCGACGTGGCTTGTCTCCCACAGTACACAGCACTCGCTCACTCGCCCATCCACAGTGAGGATGGGGGGGGGGGGGGGGGGGGGGGGGGGGGTTTCTAGGTAGCGTGCTACACAGCGCAGCAGCACGTCGCCGTGCCCACGTCGGCGTGACTACACACTGGGGGGGGTACAGGCCGTCAAATCAAAAGTGATGGGTACAAAGGTGCCGTGGTTTGAAAGCAATACAGGGGGAGATAAATATATTGTGATGCCATGAGGACTTGACACCGCAGGGTGCGTTGACAGACGCAGAACAAACAAACAAACAAACGACTGGAGAGGATGAGGAAGGCGAAGGCTTCGGCTGGCCTTACTTGCTGGTACAGTTGAGGCCTTGGGGCTGAGTTCTCAATCATAGTGTGAATGGTGACGATTAAAGGGTCATTTTCCTTCATCTGGTTCAGTTCAGAAGAGGAGCAACACGGACAGGCAGTCAGTTCACAGCAGAGTTCAGAGGTAACACTGAAAAACGTCTGCTTCTCTCTCTCTCATTTGCTCTCTCTTGCGCTCACTCATACTCTCTCTCTCACCCCGTCTCCCCTTCATACACCCCCCCCCCCCCCAATTTAAATAAAAATATACATAAATAAATCACACAGTCAAGATGTGGCACAACCCAGGAAACTCCAGAGAAAAGCAGCCAGCAACCAGAGAAAACGTTGGACATGGGCGACAAGCACTGAGACGTTGACTGTACCAGACAGCAGTAGAGAGGAGCAGTGTTCTGTCCACTAGGGGGGGGTGTGTGGTCCCCTACGGGGTCCCTCTTCAGGGGTTGGGGGGTGGGGGAGGGGAGTGGAGAGGGGGCTGCACTGCCTGTCTGCCTAAAGACCAGACTCAGGCTAAATGTCTAGAAATGTCAGAGCTATTTTAAGCCTAAAATACCCTGGTAAAAGTCCCCTCCCCTGTAATTGTTGAACCAAACCCCTCCAGTAGATATCCATCTAATCCCCTCTGAACAAGCATTGTGAGAAGAAGAATGTTGTCCAACGCTCTCCAAAAACGAGCTTTCAATGCAGAGGCCACTGACCACTTGGTGGCTAACAGAATCTACCGTCTCTGAACCTTTCCAACGGACATTTCTAGCTTCTCTCTTATAAAAATGTAATAACAAGGAATAAGAAACGCTGGAGCTGTTGTAAAACGACCGACTCTTGAGAACCAAAAGCAGTGGGAATGCGGTGTGTGGCTGCGTGAACAGGGAGGCGGGTCTCTACCACACCTGGTGGTCCAGGTACATGAGGTTCCTCTGGAGGTGGTGAGAGAGAACGTCGTTCTAGCAGCGTCGGAGAGCAGAAGGGATGGGAGAGAAAGAGAGAGAGCGGAGTGAGGCAAAGGAGAGTAGACACCATCAAGAAAACACGTCCAGTACACACCTGATGTTAAAACTAGAGGAGTGCCATGCAGAGAGACAGGCAGGTAAGGGGTTAGTTAAGGAGGCAGGCAAACAGGTGAGGTCAGTCGTGAAGGCGGAGGCACACAAAGGAGAGCATTCAGGGAGGCAACTGGAGTTGCAACCTGGTTGTAACTGACTGGAGCTGGGTTCTGACAGCACGGCAGTAGGGTAAGCGTAGATCACACATGCCATGAAGGCTGAGAAAACGCAAAACATGAGAAATCCCCCGGTTGTATTTTTTTTGACTGAACTGTTTGGCCTAACGAGGAATTTGTGCGATTGTGACGCGCAATCACGCCACCGCCACTAAGGGTGTGAGAACTGTGTTGGGAGAGTCGGAGGCAACTGACCAGCGGGATCTGACCAGGCAGGGCGGGTTCTCCATTTACATTTAGTTATCTAACAGACGCTCTTATCCAGAGCGACTTACAGTAAGTACAGGGACATTCCCCCGAGGCAAGTAGGGTGAAGTGCCTTGCCCAGGGACACAATGTCAGTTGGCATGACCGGGAATCGAACTGGCAACCTTCGGATTACTAGCCCGATTCCCTCACCGCTCAGCCACCTGACATCCTTTTTGCTGTGCACACATTTTCCCTCCACCACTCGGAGAAAATGTTTCATTACTAATTCAGCAGGTACATCAAATAAGCCCCAGAGAGACTGAGTAAAGGTGTTAGCGTCTGATGCACCCAGTGTTTAGAGACATGCCTCGAGTCAGAGAGGCCACGCGCGGGTCCTGACTTTAAACCCTTGACCGCCAACAGTTCCCAGTTCATATAAGCATTAGCGACCTACATTTACCCACAAATAAAACCCATTCTGAGGAGAAGCCAGAGAAGCGTTGGTCACATCTCCGCCAGACTAAGCCTCCTTAGCTGCTCCTGTCTAAGAGCTGAGAGCAGAGCGGGCTAAGAGTCTTCATCTCCCTAAAACATCTGCCTGGCTTCTTCTAGGATGCACGGGTGCTGCACGGGTGCTGCCCCCACTGGCCAAGTCTAGGCAGGACTTGTCCTCTGATCAATGTTGGTACTGCATCCTGCAGTATGGCAGCCGGGTCAGGGTTACCAGTTTAGATTCTCTGAAGATGATGACTAGTCCAGGGGTCTCCAGCCGAGGTCATGGGGGTGGCCGCACCTTCCGCTCAATAGATTTACTGACCCCCCCCTTCCCCGTGTTGAAGAGAAACATGACCCCCCCCCCCCCCCCAACCCAAAATATAAATCCCTGGGATAAATGAATGACGCAAGTGGATGGAGACGGCACACCACACACACACACACACACACACCCTCTGGGGGCCTGACCTTTGGGTTGTCTCCATGGAGGTTTAGTTGCATAAGCTGTGCTACAGTGTGCTCCCGGACGCTGTTTAGCTCTGCCTGCTGCCGCCGCAGCTTTATCAGCAGCAGAGTCAGCTCCTCAGGCTGCAGGGTCACACACACACACACACAGCCGCACGCACACACACACACACATACACACAGCCGCACACACACACACACACACACACACACACACACACACACACACACACACACACACACACACACACACACACACACACACACATAGGGTCAGGCACACACACACACAGCCGCACACACACACTTAGGGTCAGGCACACACACATACACACAGCCGCACACACACACACACACACACACACACACACACACAGCCGCACACACACACACATAGGGTCAGGCACACACACATACACACAGGCCACCGGGTTAGGGGGACAGGGCAGGAGAGGATAGAGGAGGGGACAGGAGAGGACATTAGAGGCTGGTTGTGACCAGGTGGTTGCTGGAACAAGGGGACTGCCGTCATGCAGTCGACAGTGTATTAGGACTGTTGGGTCATTAGTTGAAACATCTAGCATCTAGTCTTATATATCAGTGGTCTTCAACCTTGGTCCTCAAGGCCCACAGTCCTGTATGTTCTAGATGTTTCCCTGCTCTAACACGCCTGATTCAAATCAATGGTCATTAGGAAACTCAGCCGAAGCCTGATGACGACCATTCATTAGAATCAGGTGTGTTGGAGCAGGGAAACATCTAGTATACAGGACAGTGGGCCCTGAGGACCAGGGTTGAAGAAAACTACTGGATAAGAATACAAGCATATGTTCTGGATGTGTGTAGTGTAGCTGGCATCTCTGAACAGATTCACACAAATGCCTGCACCCACATTTGTGAGTGTGTCAACAGCGGAGAGAGAGAGCTGTTCTGGCTCAAGGAGCAGAGCGTGACTGTGCTTGCTGCTGACGTGTAGGGAATGCTCCAGAGCTCTTGGAGTAAACACTGTAAATCCTCCCGGTTGAAACGTGGATCATAGTCAGAGTCTAAATCTGCCTTAAGACGACGCCCACTCTCTCTCTCTCTTTCGGATGAAAGAGAGAGAACAAAAAAAACTAAGTGAGGAGAGAAGCGAGGGGAGCGATTACTAAAATGACTCGTCTTTTGGATAGAGCCCCATTAGACCACAACGGAAAACTAGGGCTTTAAACCCGACCATGAAAATGACAGGGTGGCGAGTTCCAGGAGTGTGTACGGCTGGGCCCGGGACGTGGTGGGGCCTGGGCAGGGGCGAGCGAGGGGCGAGCGAGGAGAAGAGCGGAGGGAGAGAGAGAGACATGGGGAGGCAACTGACCGTTTTCCCTTGCAGAGTCTGGGCAGTGATGGTCTGGACAGGGATCCCTGCTGGCATGGACCTCCTGTCAGGTGGGTAGGCATACTGTGGAGAGCAGACAAGACAGGCCTCACCGTCACAACGTGTGTGTGTTCATTCAGCTGATGATTTTATCCCAAGCAACATGCAGGGTGAGACTCCAACTTGCTACCTCTGGACCTGCAGTCACATGACCTCCCATGAAACTACACTCATCCCTCACGCTCATGCCTGGCATGGACCTGCAGTCACATGACCTCCCATGAAACTACACTCATCCCTCACGCTTGGCATGGACCTGCAGTCACATGACCTACCATGAAACGAGGAGGGTGTGTGTGTGTGTGTACCTACCTTGGTGAGGTGTGTGTGTCTACCTACCTTGGTGAGGTGTGTGTGTCTACCTACCTTGGTGAGGTGTGTGTGTCTATCTACCTTGGTGAGGTGTGTGTGTCTACCTACCTTGGTGAGGTGTGTGTGTCTACCTACCTTGGTGAGGTGTGTGTGTCTACCTACCTTGGTGAGGTGTGTGTGTCTACCTACCTTGGTGAGGTGTGTGTGTATCTACCTTGGTGAGGTGTGTGTGTCTACCTACCTTGGTGAGGTGTGTGTGTGTGTGTGTACCTACCTTGGTGAGGTGTGTGTGTCTACCTACCTTGGTGAGGTGTGTGTGTGTACCTACCTTGGTGAGGTGTGTGCGGTTGCGTCTGTCGATGCTCATGTCGCCCCGGTACACGGGCGAGGACACCTCAGAGCGGGCGACGGTGTTGTAGGAGCGCAGCGGCGAGTAGCCTCCGTACATGGCCAGCGAGCCGTGGGAGGGCGAGGGCGGGATGGAGTGGGTGGCGTGCTCCGACAGGTTGATCATGGTCTTGGGGCTGGGCAGCGTGCCGTAGGGCCCGGGCGGGCGCACGTAGGCCTGGCGCTGCTGCCACTCAAACAGCTGCCACATGGTGTCGTCCCTCATGGAGCGTCGCTTGTCGCCGGGCGCCAGCCCCAGCGCCTGGTCGTACACGGACGGCGACATGCTGCAGATGCTGTCGCGCTGCGCCATGCTGTTCCGGGGCATGGTGCGGTAGCCCTCGCCGTAGTGGGGGACGGCGGGCGGCGCCCGGTGGCTCGGCATGTTCCTCGGGAGCGTCTGGTAAGACATGATGCTGAGGGAGGGAGAGGAAAAAGAGAGAGAGGGGGAGAGGAAAGAGAGGGGGAGAGAGAAAGAGACAAAAGGGGGGGGGGGAAAGGGAGAGAGAAAGGGGAGAAAGAGAGGTGTAGGTAGAGGGTGTGGGAGAGAGAGAGAGAGAGACAGAGAGGGGGGGGGGGTGGGAGGAGAGAGAGAAAATGGACAAACACTTAATGAGGGCGCTAAAGACCGGAATTTCCATTTCCCCCTTTGGTGCACTCGCCGTGTGAATTTCATTACAAACAGTTATTAGCAGTGCCATGGAAACTGCGGACGGGATTGTGCATCTCAGGGCTTGGAGACGAGAAGAGTGCACACATCCCTGAGACAGACAGGGACACACACGCTCCGGTTCTTTCTGGGTACAGCCATCTCCACCTAGATATTTTTAGCCTGACCTTGTGTCGGGCTATGTGCTATGAGCCATTAGCCGTGCGCTAATTTGTCAGCTGCCAGAACGTGCACAGAGTGTCTGTGTGTAACAGAGACAATTACACAGACAGGGAAGTCTGAGCATTTCAGATTAGTGAGAGCCCGTGCACAAGTGCGTGGAAGAGAGGAAAAAGAGGCGGGAGAAACAGTGTGGTGAGGACAGCCTCCTGAGGAGAAATTCGGGCACCGATGCTTTGAACAGCTCTGCAGACGAGGCAGGGCGAACCTCAGTGCAGACCGACTCAGAGAGCAGCCTCACCCCCCCCCCCCCCTCCTCTGCGGGGGGGGGGGGGGTGGCTCCGCGGAGGGGGCGGCTCCGTGGAGGGGGCGGCTCCGTGGAGGGGGGCATGGCAACCCTTCAGCTGACACTCATGTGAGGGGACGGGCGCGTCATCAGGTCATGGTCAGGTGGGGATAGCTGGGAAACAGAGGACGTTCATGGCAAACAGAACGACTAATGACAAACAGGGCCTTCTCATCTCCTAGAGAGAGAAGAGAGGGAGGCAGAAAGCTAGAGAAAAGAGAGAGAAGAGAAGAGAGAGAAGAGAAGAGAAGGAGAAAGTATTAAGAAGGAGTGGCTGTGCCTGTAAATAAACTTGGTGTAAGCAGATAGCAGGCCCGAGGGAGAAAGCAGGCCTTGGCCTCCCAGGTCACCACATCAGAGGAACAAGACGCTCGCCCAGCGCTCTGGAGAACAGGCTGCGGGGAAGGACAGGAGGGGAACAAGGAGATACTGCAGAGGAAGAGAGAGGAGAGAGGAGAGAGGAGAGAGAGAGAGGATGAGAGAGAAAGAGCAAGCATGCATTCTGACCCAATTAAACAGGGAGTCCTCATCTCAGCAGAGACGAAGAGGAGGAAGAGGAGGAGAAGGAGGAGGTTGGCTGTACAGAAGTTACTCTCTGCTCTTGTTTAGAACTGGACTCTGCTTCCCACACCCATTAATGATTTAAACACCCCCAGTTTAGCACTGAGCTAAGCACAACAATGTGTCATAGCGATAGCGCAGTGCACACACAGGTAGAACACTGTGCAGAAAGATGTTACCGGAGAACTGACCTGAAAACAGGAGGAAAACCTTCCTGGGATTAAGAAGATCCATAAGCAATCAGAGTGTTAAACATACTGACACAGGGAAACATCTAGGACATACAAGACAGTGGACCCTGAGGACCAGGGTTAAAGACCACTTGGCTAAGGCCTTAATGCAGGGGGGCCCGGGTTCAATTCTGGCCTGGGATATTCCCTGCACGCCCTCCCCTCTATCGCTCCTGAGTTTCCCGTCCCTCTGATTCCTTCAATAACTCACAATAGAGCAACCCAAAAAAAGAACTGCAGCGTTTCATGGGAGTGTGAAAATGCAAATGTTCCTTTTCTCCCGGGAGCTGTGTGTGAACTGCTCTGGGGGCAATGGGAAGGTTACCATGAAGGGAGAAGGATCCTCTTTGTCTATGAGTCAGCATTTACATTTTACATTTAGTCATTTAGCAGACGCTCTTATCCAGAGCGACTTACAGTAAGTACAGGGACATTCCCCCTGAGGCAAGTAGGGTGAAGTGCCTTGCCCAAGGACACAACATCATTTGGCACAGGCAGGAATCGAACCGGTAACCTTTAGATTACTAGCCCGACTCCCTAACCGCTCAGCCACCTGACTCCCTATTTCTCCTCCATTTCTAACACTGAGACAAGTTCGCTCTCTCTTCCCCACATCGGTGACCAGAAACGAGGGCAGGCCGTCCAGGAACAACCTGGACAGTGGAGGAGTGGTGGCCTGGGTGGGGTGGAACGACTGGCTCTGTAACTCCTCTGGTCACTGTGACAGGAATACAGAGGGAGGGGGCTGGAGCCAGCGAGGGCTGAGAGCTTTCTGAGGAGGGAAGGTTTGGATCAGAGGATGCTGTCGCAATGTTGTTGTGGGTGTGCAGGCCACTGGGGGGGGGGGGGGGGGGGTGAGTGTGGCAACGTGCAGGGGAATATAAAGACTTGGGGCCTAGTGCTGGGAGGGAGAGCTATGAAGACTTTCACTGAAGGGACGAGACACAGAGCACTGCTCAAGTCTCCCACTTTCATCTGCTCTGTATTTAAAGAGCAGGATTTTCTCCGCTTAGCTTTTTTGTTATCCTCTTGTGTGCACACACAATGCATACGTTAGCTAAACCGCTAGCAATCACACCTTCATACACACACACACAGACAAACACACACATACCTTCTGGTGTCGTCGTCCTGGTTGCGGACCCTCTGCGTGCGGACCCACTGCTCCAGCTGCTGCATGGAGCTGGTCCTCTGAAGGGAGCGGTCAGGTTCCTGGGTGGGGGTCCTCTCCTGGGTGGGGGTCCTCTCCTGGGTAGGGGTCCTCTGCAGGGAGCAGTCAGGCTCCTGGGTGGGGGTCCTCTGGAGTGGGGCGCCCACCTCCCTGGGGCTGGGCTCCCCGGAGCCGTTCACCTGGGGGGCCCCGCGGGGGCCGCCGTCGGGCTCGGCATGGCGCGCTGCGGGGGAGGGGCAGCTGATGTTGGCGGTGAGGGCGGCCGCCTGGGCGGGCTGCAGCTTGATGCTGTTGATCTTGGTGAGCGGGCGCTCCCTGTCTGCCCCGGCGCTCTGGAAGCCGTAGCGCTCGGCGTCGCGCTGCTTCCGGCTCTCCTCGGCCAGGTGGCGCTCCCGGTCGGCCTCACGGTTGCGCTCGTTGTTCTGGATCTCTGGGCGGGTCAGCGGCCTGTGGTTGGCCATGTGGTTGACGTCCTGCGGGCCGCACTGCTCCACCTTCAGCCTGTCCAACCTGCTGGTGGAGGGAGGAGAAGAGAGAGGGGGCAAAGAGAGAGGGAGGAGAAACAAGAGAGGGAGAAGAGAGAGGGAGGAGAAGAGGGGGAGGGAGAGAAGATAATAAGTCGACAAGTCAGCGAAAGATAATCAAGACATCAAATCTCTGCCTCCACAGAGGAGGAGGAGGAGCTGAACACACAGTAACTCGAGTAGACAAGACTTCTATACGGCACAGGGGGAGATTCCAATCACAAGCACTTTCACAGAGAGCTGTGAGTGAGTGTGCTTTTCCGGTTGGAGCGTGCCTGGGGGGGGGGGGGGGGGGGGGAATATGACAGCCTACTGGCTGGTACAGGGAGCCAGGCACCAGTAGGAGCAGCTAGGCTGGCCAGTGCTCAGACAAAGGGAACGTGATCCTGGAAGGAGCCGGGGGCTCCTGCAGCTGCCAAAACAGACCAGGAACGGAGGCAGAGATTGAGAGAGAGAGCGAAACCAGAGACGTCCAATAAATCCTGGGCTCTGTCGGGCTCTGTCTGTGGAGGTGCCACGGGCCCAGACCTGGCAACCCTACACGTCGGTACCAGGTAACACCGAGAGCCCCGATGAGGTAACGGATACTACTGTAGCCTGGCCCCAGGGACGAGCTCAAGGACACAGGCCTTCAGGAGCCCCCCCAGCCCGCCCTGACACAGATGGAGCGGGGCTAGGCCTGGAGGGGGGTGGTTGGTTGGTTGGTGAGAGTAACAGACCAGAGCTAGAGACTTTCCAGTTTCCACTCCTGGGCAGTAGAACGGCCCCAGCCGAGCATAATGTCTTCCACAGCCCTCTGTCTCTCTCGTCCAACCCAATAAAACGGATCAAGAGCCTAATAAAAAACAAATTGCTGTCTGCATTACCTCATGCTTGGTTTGGGTCAGACCCTCTCTGCAGGGTGGTTAGCTATGAAAGGCCTGTTTTAGCAGTCTGTTTAGGCTCCATCGGTGGAGACTATTTTCCTAGCAGTTGTTATCAGGTAACGTACTGTAGCAGCAGGAGGAAATGGAAAACGTGTCCGGAAGGAGACACAGGTGAGAGAGCGTGTGGGTGTATCGAGCTGGAGACTCTTCTGGAAGCATAACATTTGTCGCTAGTTCATTTACTGCCGATCCCTCCGGAGTGCCGACGCTAGCGCTTCATGTAATTAAAAAGCTCTTAACACCATGCCTCATGCAAAGGGGAGCACTGGAGAGGCGGGTTGCCAGGTGACAGTCGTTTCCACTCTTTAATTCCCGTCCCCTCCCCGTCAAAGTGCCTACTGACATCTGACGGGCCAGCACCCCCGTACGCACACACTTAAGGGAGACATGCCGCCGCCGCCGCCGCCCCCCCCGTGGTCTGGGAGAGGGGTTATGCAAGAGTGACAAGACAGCGTTCCTTCGGCTACGCGGGGAAGGGGTGGGTGGGGGGCCTGCTGAGGTTGCTAAGCAGCGGCCAAACAGCTCGGGGGGGGGGGTACCTTAGACTGGTACGCCACTTAAATAAAAACACAGCGACTCGGATCAATAGCGTGAACATTTCCTGGAGCGTACAGACCTCTTGGCAGGCTCCGAGTGCACCAGGGCAGCATCCGTCATCACCTTCATCCACGACTCCATCTCTTTGGCCGCGTCCGTGCAAAAGTAGTATGTCCGCATGTTGGGGTGTGTGGCCTGCTCAGGAAGGGGGGGGGGGGGGGGGGGGGGGAGGGGAGAGACGGTAACCTGGAAACGACAGGGAGAGGGGGTGGGATAAATGTATTATACCATTGGTGAAGATTCATGTTTTACTATGTGCTTATTTTATTTTCTGGGTATGAACTGGTGTCCTTCTCTACAGGTATGCAATGTTCCATTGTTTTCCTGCATCATGACATGTGAGGGCTTGTAAAGAGCAGGGCTTAGCTTCGAGCTTAGAGCCACCAGGCAGCAGTGACTCATCACGTGTCCCACCAGACTTACCATCAAGCAACCTTAGGAAACACACAGATGATTCTTCTCTTGTGACACGTTCCCACTCCCCAGCAGGCACGCAGAGAGACAACGAGGATTGTCATTGTGAGGATGTGTGTGAGGGAGAGAGAGTGAAAGACAGAGAGACAGAGAGAGAGAGAACATCATTTAAGAAACACTGACAAAAGACAGAACATCCAGTGACTGCATCGTGATTTCCTATTTACAGCGGCTGCGAAAACAAAAATGTTGAAACTTCCACCCGCTCAGAATAACTGTGATGGCGATGTGGGGATATGCTGTGTTCTCCACCCACACCCGCGGAGCTGAGAATGAAGGGCATCCAGTTTAAGAGAACCTCCATTTCCTTGAGAGTTGCGTGAAATATTATTACCATTACTATGAACAGCAGGGGTTTGTCCTGAGTCTCTCTCTTTCCCCCTCTCTCCTCTCCTCTCTCCTCTCTTTCTCTCCTCTCTCTCTCTCTCCTTTCTTTCTCTCTCCTCCCTCCCTCTCCTTTTCGCCTCCCTCCTCTCCTCTGTGAAGTCAGGAGCTGGAAGTGGAGGCTGTGGTTGTGCAGAGAGGTTCTGGACAGACTCCTGGGCGTGTGTGGCTGGGCTGGCAGCAGCCTCTCTCTCTCTCTCTCTCCCTCTCTCTCTCTCTCTGGGTGCTGTCAGAGGGCCCAGAGTGGAAGCCGCAGCACTGACACACCAACAGATCCGAGTGCCTGTTGGACTGAGAGCTCTGGGGTCTGACGGCTGGTGTTCAGCCTCGCTCTGTACCGGCCCTGAGAGACACGAGCCTTCACACCCTCTCTCATCTCTCTGTCCTCGTCCATAACTTATTCATTTTCTTCCTCTCCCTTTATCATTCCCTCTTGTGTCCTTTGCTTTGTATTCTCGGGGCTTAAGAGGGGATAGGAGGCGCTGGGCGCAAAAGGAGTTTAAAGGGTAGCACGGACCTTGAAGGCGTATTTCCTGTTGATGTGGTCATCCACAGACAGCATGGAGATATGGAAGCTGGGCAGAAGTATACTACCCAGAATGCCCTCCTCCTTCTCATCTGCAGACACAAACAGACACTTCCTTTAGTCAATATACATATATACACACACATATATATATATATACACATATATGTATGTGTATATATATATATCATTTGATAGCCAATTGAAATATAATTGTTGTTTTAGAACTTCTGAAAATCAGACAAAAGAATGTTAAACTTCTGGAGGACTGGTGGTCAGCACAATAGGGCAGGGAAATCACAAACACAATCAGTGTAAAAGATGAACATATACAGTAGGAGAGCTCAGCAAGTCTAACTCCCTCTAAGCCTCATTATGTTGCTCTGACACACACACACACGCACACACACACGCACACGCACACACACACACACACAAAGACAGGCAGCACTGACGCAGTTCCACAGGGAGAGATCAGACGGACTCAAAGTCTTACACGTGGAAAATCCTCTAGACTTCCAATTTGATACCATCCATTTGCATTAAACTGCTCTTGGTTTACGAGGCAGGAAAACAAACAGCGGAGCTGTGTGTGTGTATTGTGTAAAAGGCTAGTGAGGAGTGGCTGCTCCACAGCAGCAAGCCTGTAGGTATTGCTCTTCACACTAAATTATTAAACAAACAAAGTCATTTCAAACGGGGGCAGTTATGCAAAACACTGCACCGGCCACTGCAGCACGGCTTTGAAAAGGTTAGGAGGACCTTTCTGTGAGCAGCCTTTCAGACGAGACATCAGGGTAAACCATCTGGTCTCTGCTAGCTGGGGAGGGAGCCTGGCTGTCGGTCCAGCATGCATCCCTCCATCCCTCCATCCCTCCAGCCCATTTATTTACATTCCCGCACGCACGCTCTCTCCCACGCGGCCGGCTCCGACAGGATAAAACCTCCGCAGACACAAACAAAGAGAGCAGGAGCTGACGGTGATGAACGAGGACGGCAGACGGAATCCAAGCATTTGGACGGACGGGGAGGGGGGGGGGGGGGGGAGCGCAGGGCTGGTGACCTGCCTGCCGTGTCCCTTCCAGAGCGCACAACTCCCCTTCCCCGACTCCCCCCCCACCCCCCGCTGTCCCCATGCGAAGCCACAGCAGTCCGAGCTGCCATCTAGGGGGTGCGTCAGACAGGGCCGGAAAGAGGGCGAGGGCAGCAGACATCAGAAACAACATAGACCCCGTCGCCAGCCTGCTCAGCAGTAACTGTGTCTGCTCAGAGAGGAGCTGCTGTCCCCCCCAGCCTGGGCCACTGCCAGGGGCCCGAGCCACGGCCAAGCCCCGCCTCTACCTGCCTCATTGATTCCGGGTAAAGGTTTCTTTGGGTAGGAAGCTCTCCAATTCACTAAACAGCTGTGTCAATATTTAATATGACCATTTGCTGAGCTTGAGAGAGAGTGAGAACTTCAGTCAATATCAGTTAAAACTAAAAGAGAGAGAGTCTCTTAGCTTGGCAGAATTGCTGGTTATTCTTTGTGCAAAGCTACTGGAGGAAGGCTTGTTTGAATTAGAGAATGGAAAAGGAATCACATTCTTGAAAGAAGATGGATTTTGAGATTGTCGTGGTCAACCGCTGTAGCTTTGGCAGAGCCATCATACTGTACATCCTCAACGTTTCAAGAAAAAAAAGAGAAAAGAAACCATGCGCATCATCAAGCGATTGGCTGTAGATCACACCCATTCCAAGAAGCATTCTGACAGTTTAGAAAGACGGCAGATCCAGTAGGAGGGTGTTAAAGGAAGGGCTTTAAAATAACGTTTAGGAACTTCATTTAATGTTGGACTCACAATACTGTGATGGCATTCTGCCAGAGTACAACAAGGCCGTGGTCTGTCGATGCCTGTTTTATAAGCTTCATTAAAAGTGTGAGATGTAATGGACTGTGCTGCCTTATCTCTGCGCGGTCTGTGGAGCCCTGTTTTATGTCACTTTTACTCAGGGGGGACTACGACACACACACACAAATGCCAATAGGGAGGATGGCCAGGCCTAATTAAGAAGCCAGGGCTGACTCCTGCCTCTGAGAGTCTCTCCTGCCTCAGAGAGTCTCTCCTGCCTCAGAGAGTCTCTCCTGCCTCAGAGAGTCTCTCCTGCCTCAGAGAGTCTCTCCTGCCTCAGAGAGTCTCTCCTGCCTCAGAGAGTCTCTCCTGCCTCAGAGAGTCTCTCCTGCCTCAGAGAGTATCTCCTGCCTCAGAGTCTCTCCTGCCTCAGAGTCTCTCCTGCCTCAGAGTCTCTCCTGCCTCAGAGTCTCTCCTGCCTCAGAGTCTCTCCTGCCTCAGAGTCTCTCCTGCCTCTGAGAGTCTCTCCTGCCTCTGATGAAGACCACAGAGGCTCAAGGTCACCCTGCGTCTCTGCATCACTCTCGCTCTTCACCTCTCCTTCTGGTCGCTCCATGGAAACAAACAGCAGCATCGAGGTTGCTAAGGTTACCGTTTCCCGTGTTTCCAGGGGGTTGCTGGACACGTACTCACCTCTGTAGTAGAACAGGCACATGTCGCACAGCACGAACCATCTCTTCTTCCACAGCTTCATCCCTGTGCTGTCCTGAGGAGGCAGACAGGACACAGGTGCACAGGTCAAACCACAGGTCGAACCACAGGTCGAACCACAGGTCGAACCACAGGTCGAACCACAGGTCGAACCACAGGATGATCATGTCATGGATTCTTTCTGCAGATGCAGACTTTCAGTCTTTCTTTAGCAAAGTAAAGCCAATCCAACAGAGAGAGCATTGAACCGTTGTAAGTATGCGATTACTATCAAAACACAAGAACCTTCTCTTTCAGAGGCAAGTATTGTTTTGTGAGGTCTGAAAATAAAGTCTGCCGCGAGTCAAGTCCTTGTCCGATATCAGCTGATGCTGTCTTCAAAGGGCCTTGCTAAGCTGCTGATCAAAACTGGGTTGCTATTAATCAAACTACGGAAAACTGGAGTTTGCGTGAAAATAGAACATTTTCGAGCCACGAGTGTCTCAGAAACTACTCACAAGTTTATACCTGTCAAAATGCATTAGATGGCCAATTATATAGGCCACTGCAGAATGTGTCTGCATTTAAACATTAGCCATTTCTGCGTTACCCGCATCATTGAAAATGCATCGAAATGACTCGCAATTGAGTTTCATTTGCTGAATCCAGCAGCTTCGCATCCCAGCATCTCGTCCCCTTAATGTCTTGCCTGGTCTTTGATGTGCTGATGGATGAGGTAGCGTCCCTCCACTGTTGTGGTCGTCAGAACACACACTGCTCATAATGGGGCTTTGGAGGAAGGAGGGGAAACAAGGCCTTCACAATGAATCGAGGTGACATTTTATTCTCCAGCTGGATCTATTCCAAGTGCTGGTTTGGTCCCCTCCCTCAGACAAGAGCTTCAATAGCTCCCAGGTTTGAATGAGGAATAAGAAGTGCAAATCCAGCTTTAGTTGGTAGTCGAGGATTTGCCATTTCTCCCTTGAACTACATCGCACAGAATCTCACCCCCCACCCCCGTCTTAATAGAAACTACAGCTGGCAGCTGGATGAGGGGAAAGCCCCCACCGCCGGCCGTAATCAAATCTAAATGAGAGGGTCCCATTTTGTGCCTGTGTGTTTGGATTGAAAAGGGAACCTTCTGGATGTGGCCTGCCTCAGAATCCCTCCCTTTCACCAGTGCTGCAGGCAGGCAGAGGACCGTGAGGAGGGTCGGATATTAAAATACCCCTCGGCCCGTTTGACTGACAGAGCAGAAAGGCTGGACAAAGACCCCTCCAAGATCCTGTATCGAAGAGCTCCTTTTGTGCTGCTCTTAAGACTGTTGATCAAACTGACAGGAGAATGTAAGTTCTGCCCCCTGTACAGAAAGTATGGGAGAGTGCAGCAGAATAAGGGATTTATATTCATAACTGTTGTTTACGGAGTGTAAGGCAAGGTTTTATGTAATTTCAAGCACAGCTTGGAGTCGTCCAGCTTCCGTCTGAGTGTGTGTGTGAGTCATGGATAGATTCACTGTGCTGCAGGCCTGTTATGTAAAGACACCCACTCACTCACCTGTTTGTACAGCCAGTTACTCTTGATGACTGGGGCATTGGGGTTCCTCCTTATCGAGTTGGATCTCTTCCCAAAATTGTGGATTTTTTTTGAAGGTCTCGAGGGCTGGAAATGAATTTAAAAAAAATATTTGAAACTCGAATGATACATGGAGATTGATGAATCGTGTGTGTGTGTGTGTGTGTGTGTCTCACCCTCCCTGCTGGACTACCAGGGTGTGTGGCGTAGTCCGAGCCACCTGTGTAGTTTGTGGCCTCGCTCATGGTGCTCAGAGGACGTTCCTTCTTTTCATTCGCTGGCGCTTTGGGTGCCGATCTAGGCAGGAGAGTAGGGAGAGCAGGGCATGAGCACGTGGGCATTCGCAGGCCTGCCTGCCTTCTGCTACAACCATCAGTCAAACCAACTCTCAGTGAGACATCTTCTGCTTAACGACCTGAGCAGGAACAGCACGGGAGCCTCATGTCAATGCTGCCTCTCGGCTGTCCAATCCGCTCAGTCCACCCAGGCAGGCCGGTTAGGCAGTCTCTCTGAAGTTTAGAACCCTCGGCTTCTAATGAGATCTCAACATGGCCCTCTGAATGGATGCCAATTACTCCCACCATGTCAGGGTAGATCCATCGGCCCGTCTCTTAACAACTTTAAATGGTCTGCAAAGTCTGGCTGACAAATTGAGCTGCGGCAGTTTATGCGGCAGAAAGAAAAAAGAGAAGAAAAGAAGGCAGCGCGGCCTCCCAGAGAACTTTCAGTCGATGCCGAGGAAGACTATAGTAAATCTGAAAATGAGGAAGACTATAGTAAATCTGAAAATGAGGAAGACTATGGTAAATCTGAAAATGAGGAAGACTATAGTAAATCTGAAAATGAGGAAGACTATGGTAAATCTGAAAATGAGGAAGACTATAGTAAATCTGAAAATGAGGAAGACTATAGTAAATCTGAAAATGAGGAAGACTATAGTAAATCTGAAAATGAGGAAGACTATAGTAAATCTGAAAATGAGGAAGACTATAGTAAATCTGAAAATGAGGAAGACTATAGTAAATCTGAAAATGAGGAAGACTATAGTAAATCTGAAAATGAGGAAGACTATAGTAAATCTGAAAATGAGGAAGACTATAGTAAATCTGAAAATGAGGAAGACTATAGTAAATCTGAAAATGAGGAAGACTATAGTAAATCTGAAAATGAGGAAGACTATAGTAAATCTGAAAATGAGGAAGACTATAGTAAATCTGAAAATGAGGAAGTCTATAGTAAATCTGAAAATGAGGAAGACTATGGTAAATCTGAAAATGAGGAAGACTATGGTAAATCTGAAAATGAGGAAGACTATAGTAAATCTGAAAATGAGGAAGACTATAGTAAATCTGAAAATGAGGAAGACTATAGTAAATCTGAAAATGAGGAAGACTTTTTTTTTTTTGAGGTTGAAAGGTTTTCAAATGAATTCACTCTGCAGCCTGAGGATCAAACACCTGAATAATGTGTCGTCCCTCGTCCCAGGGTGGTGTCCCACATTCTTTAGGAACGCGGTGACGCGGTAGGGTCTACAGGGAATAGCACTGTGGCTGCAGAGGAGAACAGAAATACTGCAGCCATGAAAAGAGTCGTCTCGTGGATATATTAGGTTTCAGGTCACTAAACAAGGACAAACAACCCTGGCCTCCTCTGACTTCAACTGGACTGTGCTGCTCTCCCGTCTACCAAACTCATTCTAAAGTAATCAATACATCACAACAACACCTTCATGGTCTCCTCTGCATCCAGCCTAAACAACACAATCCATCCATCCATCCACCCACCCACTCCACCCCTCCCCTCCCTCCTGCATGCTTTGGCAGGGCAAGTACAAGTGATGACACGTATGCACCACAAAGGGGGGTAAGAATGGATCAGGGTGACACGTATCCATGAAGAATCGGGCAGGTGCTCATTCTCGTGCAGGACATGACGCAGGTCCGACGCAGCCACAGACACGACGAAACCACAGAACAACAGACAGGGAGACCGGCTACCTGTCTGCTGGCAGGACAGCGGGCCATGGAGATAAAAGAGTCCGTTGAGCGAACGCGACAAAGGGGACAAATGCTCGCTCCCTTCTATGGAAGTGGCTCTAATTGACGCTCTATTTAGTCAATAAGATATGATTTCAGTCTCTGACTAAGTCGTAGTGTCTGTGTGCATGTGCGCACACGTATGTGTGTTGGGTGGTCGCTTTGTTGCCAATTAACCTCAGCCCAATAATCACACTGCTGGATCTGAAATAAAAAAGCTGTGAACTCGTCAAATTGTGTGCTGTTGCGTGAGGGCGTGACAGCACACACACACACACACACGCAATCCTGCCATGCTTGGGCTCTGTCAGAGCTTTCTCTGTGTCTTCATCAAAGGGTTCAACAAGGCTGTAGAAGAAAGGCCCTCCTCTACTCCTCCGGACGATGTCAGAGAGCTGCTCCCTCCGTGTCTGTCACCAGCTGTGTCTGGAGACTAGAATAGGAGGCGCTTGGCGGGACACCTGGCATTTTCACTCCCCATCTTCACCACCGTCACTCTAGACCAGAGGTCTTCAACCCTGGTCCTCAAGGACCCCCTGTCCTGCATGTTTTAGATGTTTCCCTGCTCCAACACACCTGATTCAAATGAATGGGTCGTTATCTAGCTCTGTAGAAGCCTGGTAACAACCATTCATTTGAATCAGGTGTGTTGGAGTAGGGAAACATCTAAAACATGCAGGACAGGGGGTCCCTGAGGGCCAAGGTTGGAAACCACTGCTCTAGGCAGAGAGCCGTGTTCAACTTGAAGGAGCTCAATGGATCTAGAACTCTGCTGAGCGGTGGCAGTTGGCACTGAACAGCGTGGCCCTGGTTTTGAGAGGATTACGTGTGCGCTCAAAGACACCAATACAACTCTGGGCCAACAAAGCCCTCGCGTTAATTCCACACAAAAAAATACTTTCCCGGATGTAGATAAGAAGCCCCCTGCGCTTGGCCTCTCTGCGGCCGAACAAGTGGCGTCATCGAGTGTGTGTGTGTGCGCTTGCGTGTGTGTGTTTGCGTGTGTGTGTGCTTGCGTGTGTGTGTGTATGTCCACAGCAAAAAGGGGGGGGGATTACCCTCTCAGTAATGCTGGGTTCTTTAGGCACACCGGGGAACTGAAATGACTGGCTGAGGATGCAGTTTTCAAAAAGACGACACAGCATTTCTAATGACATAGGGAGGGGCTTTAGGGCACTTTGTTATGTGGGTGAACCTGACTTAGTGGGGAAACTCTTCTTCCAACTAGAGATTAATAGATAAGGCATGCAGACAGACATGGAGACACGGTCACCTCCAAAAAGGATCTCAGTTGACTGTACATTATGGGTTAACACCCAGACTCCCGTCCATCTTAACCACTATTTCTGGAAGCCGCTGTTACTGTAGTGTTACATATTTATGGTGAATGCTTTACTTGGCAGCAACACATTGGGAAACGTATCACACTTTTTTTCCACACCTCTCAGATCAATGTGGAGTCAGCCTGTGAAACAATTAGCGTCCTCCTGGTATCTGAGCCAGCTGGTCCCTCCCAGATATTTGGTCTAGTTAGAACAACAATCTGGGGAGTCAGTTGGCTGAGCGGTGAGGGAATCGGGCTAGTAATCCGAAGGTTGCCAGTTCGATTCCCGGTCATGCCAACTGACGTTGTGTCCTTGGGCAAGGCACTTCACCCTACTTGCCTCGGCGGAATGTCCCTGTACTAACTGTAAGTCGCTCTGGATAAGAGCGTCTGCTAAATGACTAAATGTAAATGTCCCTGTACTTACTGTAAGTCGCTCTGGATAAGAGCGTCTGCTAAATGACTAAATGTAAATGTCCCTGTACTTACTGTAAGTCGCTCTGGATAAGAGCGTCTGCTAAATGACTAAATGTAAATGTCCCTGTACTAACTGTAAGTCGCTCTGGATAAGAGCGTCTGCTAAATGACTAAATGTAAATGTCCCTGTACTAACTGTAAGTCGCTCTGGATAAGAGCGTCTGCTAAATGACTAAATGTAAATGTCCCTGTACTAACTGTAAGTCGCTCTGGATAAGAGCGTCTGCTAAATGACTAAATGTAAATGTCCCTGTACTAACTGTAAGTCGCTCTGGATAAGAGCGTCTGCTAAATGACTAAATGTAAATGTCCCTGTACTTACTGTAAGTCGCTCTGGATAAGAGCGTCTGCTAAATGACTAAATGTAAATGTAACAAAACCCCTTGGAGAGGAACAGTACTGTGCTCCACTACCATTTCCACAGACTCTTGTATCAAAACGTGCCACGAACCGACAGTACCAGATAGGACTTGCAGCAGTTATGAAGTGAGACCAGAGGTAGAGCAGGTTAGAAGGTATAGAGTGGGGGTGGGGGGGTACTGTCAGTTGGTTGGACTCACATGAAAATACAAAAACATCTTATCATTACAAACAGATCTGTCGGGAGTTTGCCATGCAAATGCATAACACGATCTCAGGCAAAACACTAGTTAAAACACCTGCAGTCTGTGTAGGGGCACAGGACGACACACAACCAGGCACGGGTGTTTTACATAAAAACACACACAGAATACCACAGAGGAACCATTCAAGCCTTGGATATGATTATTTACCTGCTAAACAAAGGGTGAACCAATTTCCCAGAATTTATGCTACAGAACAATATAGAAATATGTATGAGCTGACAGAATATAAACAAAACAATTACATGAGGTAAATCTGCCAAACATGGTAGAAAAGCATTAGGTTGAGCATCAGGGTGAATCCTCTTCAGCTATGTACCCTTCAAATGGAATGTGGCGCTGGTGCCAGGAAGGAACTCCTGCCGCCCGGCTCCATTTTGAAAAAGGAGTGATGAACGCTGGGGCTGTCACTCTGTGGTGACCATAGAAACGCAACCATAGAAACCCAAACAGGTCTGCTTCCGACACACGCCATTTACTACACGTTTGCCTCACCTGTCAAACTACTCAACTCGTCATCACTAACGAGAGATGTGCCACGGGTCACATAAAAAGACGGCTGAGGGAGTCCGTGCGGCGAGTGCGCCTTTGTGTCCCAACTGCCTCCGAGGGGCCCTCCCTGTCAGAGTCCGCGACCTTGACGAGTGCTCGGAACAGCCTCGTCCTAGAGTGACAGCGCAATGCCCAGATTGACATTTCCTGCTGTGGGCGTGGCTTGGTGTCAACAAGAGTGCCCGAGACGGCATGAGTCATGCGTCAGGATGCATGAGGGTGTTTACATAGCAGCCTGCTGAAAGACTGAGCCGTTCCCCCGGCCCCCTCCATCTTCAACTGCGTTTCATAGTTCACAATATCATATTACATTAACGTGCAAATAACAAGTCATTTGGGGGGGGGGGGGTTGTAAGGAGAATTGTGATAATCCTAACTTCATTGCCTGGGATTCTAAAAGATGTGTCATTTCTAGTAATCAAACTAAAGCAAGGTAATCTTTTTTCCACCCATTTTCTCCGGCTTCTAGGCGATTAGACAGTGATGTTCAGTGAGGGCTCTTTATTCTGGGGGGGAAAGCATGAGGGGGAGATTAAATCCTCCTCAGCCGTCCGTGCACACATCCAGAGCGATTTACTCCTTTTTAACTTTCACTCAAACACAAGCAGCTGGTTTAAGCATCTGCTTAATTGAACACAAAACGTAGCCCCGTGACAGTAAAAAAAGGGGTTTGCGGTATGGCTCACACATCGATGTGATTGCAAACAAACTGACCTTCAGAGGAAAAATAAAGTTTTTTTCCAGATGGGTGTATCAAAGCATGACACATAGGTTATAAATACGAATGGTAGAATTTGATAATGGCTGGCTCTTGCTTGGCGAGCCAGGCAGGACTCGCTACCGGATCGGGGGGGGCTGACTGAGTAACAGAGTGGGCAGGAAACGTGTCAACAGGACCCAGCATGACAGTCCGGCCACATCGGCACCAGGCCTTCTGTAGCTCCAGCAGAAGGAATAAAAACTGAACACGTTTTCAAACAACGCCCCCCAATTTCATATCTTCCAATTCAGAGGGAAAAATGAAATCTTTTGGTTGACCACACATTGATCAAATTGCCCCGAGTTTTTGTTCTCTCATGCGAGATTTTAATACACAAGCAATATGATGCTGGCTATGGGCAGTGGTCATGGTTTGTGCTTGGGGGGGTTAAATTGATGGTTGAAAGTGTTGCGGCAAGCATAATAAAAACCACAGCGGCGGCATTTCTGATTTGAAACTAGACCACAAACCGGCTAGGCCAGTGGAAACGATGCCCAGGACTTGGAGGGACACTGGAAGGTTGAGACACCTGTCTGTCACACAGGGGCGTGATGCTGAGGTAACCAGGGAGACAGAGCCATGGCGAGCAACCTCCCCCCCTTCAGCCGGAGGGGGGGTGGTCTAGCAGGACCATCTATCAGAGGTGCCTGAGCTGGGCTGGGGCTGGGGCCGGGGCTGGCAGGAAAGGTGAGCTGTGAGCTGACTGAAGGGTTCCACAGCAGAGCTGCAAATCCTCCGTCCACACTCTCCCTCTCTGCTCTGTTTCAACATCCTGTCACTGTGCAGTCTCAGGAGAGAACACCCATGTGTCTGCGTGTCTACACTACCGGCCCCAGGCACCCACAGCTGAGAGTGGAGAGGCCTTGTGTGGGGGGGGATCTTTCATGGGCTGATCACGAGTTTCCTGAGTGAGGTTTTGACATACAGCAACAGGGCAAGAGGGGATGTTCCCAGCAAGGAGAGCTTGAGGTGACTGGACCCCGGTTAAGTCATGTGGATGGACATGTGACGCCGCTCTGTGGAAAGCAGAACAAGTGGAGGGGTCACATGCAGCTCTGTCTGATAGGGGAAAGTCAGCACGGTGCTTGATGAGAAAGACCGGACCATCGGAAGGTCTGCCAGGTCCAGAACAGCGTGTAGATGCTCGAGGTCTGCTGGAGACCATGATGGCGTCTCTCTCCTCCTGCCTTCGCTCTAAGAGCTTATAACAGAATGGTTAGAACTATGCACTGCAGGTGTAAGAGAAACACACACAGCAGTCTTGTGAGATATAACACCTGGGAACATATGACAGAAAAAGCATATATTTTGGAAATGCTGTTAACGGAAGGAACAGGAGGGGAAAAAACAGGGGAATTATTTTAGGGAATATGGGGACATATTGTCAACAGAGAGATGTCGGTTGCCATGGCTAATACTGAGTGCTGTTTGACACTGGATTCTAAACCACATTACTGCACGTCAGAAAAATGCAGTCTGGTGACATTCTGAGAGAGAACTGAAGAGGCTTACTGTTCGTTGACGACAAAGATGCAGTTGTCTTGTGAGGGCGAGCTTGAGACAGGATGCTTGCAGGTCACCTTCCGCTCATTGTGGCTGCAGGGGGAAGAGGGAACGGGGGAGAGAGAGAAATGTTAGAACACCACAGCCATTTAGTCCCGTCATTACCATTACAACTACATGTCAAGACTCTAAATCTTAGGAATGGATAAACAGGCTGCCGCGAAATCTTACAAAGCAGGACAAAAGACGAGAACATTCCCTCAAGGCATCATGGTCAAAGTCAGGGGCAGTGTGGCATGCCTGAGGCTGGCTTTGGTCAATCTGGACAGGGTAGGATTAAAGGATTTTGCAAGAGGAGAGGAAATGTAGCAGAGGGGGTGACGATTCCCTCTAACTGAATTCCCTGTGGTAATCTTACACCCACAAACACATGGACTCATCCCACACACAGACAACCCACAAGGCAAAATCGAGATCAATTCACAGCAAACCATACAGGTTTTGTTCTATACACCTGAAATGACTGCACATATAAAACCACAAAGAATAGCAAAAATGACTAGTCTTAAGATTTGAACAATAGGCCAACTCCTTGTAACCATGGGTAACATTTTCGGATTCACCCTTCACAGAGGTGAAGGATATAGAACATAACAATGGCCTCCAACTGTCAGCAGAATAAAACAGTCCACAGCTAACAACAAAAACATGTCATGCTTCTTCCATCAAAAGCCTTGTGACCCTTTTCCATTTGTCTCCAAATCCAAGCACACTGACAACAGAACCAAAAGCATGACAACGGGTAGAAATGACGGCACGTTGGAAATCCAAAACATTCAGACTAAAGTCTAAAACCACTCGTGCCTTCCCAGATGTGACAGGTGTCCGACGCCTGCAGGGACTCAGACAGTAAAGTGCAGTACAGACCTGGAGCCACGTGTGGTCGTGAACTTCAGCATCCTGAGCCTTCTTTAGTAGCTCCTCACACATACACTCCCAACACGCCCCGATCTAGAAGACCTCGTGTATGATACAGGAACTGAGTGTGGCCCCAGTCTGGAGGCTCCGGCTGCCTGCCCAGTCCTGTGCAGCCTCCAGCCCCAGCCGAATCACACGGACGCAGTCGCTCCCACCCACCCAGCCCCGTGGTCCAATAACAGCGTCCGCCTCGTACGACTGGCTTCCCACATGGACGTGATTTAGCACCCCGGTGCGGAGCACGGAGCCGAGCAGGGCAGGAGGGGAGGGGGGAGGAGCAGGAGCGTGGGCAGGGTCGTCTCTACCAGCAGCACACCCTGCAGAGACAGAGGCCCTGCTCAGACAGAGGCCTTGCTCTCAGAACGGATAGGCCCTGGAGGAGGCTTTCATGTCCTGGGAAACGCTGCTGCTAACTGTCGTCAGCTGCCATAAATCAGCCTGTTCATTTGGCAAATCGCTGGGCTGGAGAGGAGCCTAGGAGCTGAATAAGTTAGTTCACGGTCGGAACCCGTTTAAATAACTTCCGATCGAATAGTGTACGATTTAAGCTGAGCAAATCCGCACTCATTTGATTACTTAGCTGGCAAATTGCATCAGAGGCAGGGTCTGTGGCAGAGTGGAGGCATTTCCATACAGTAGAAAAGTGTTTATAAACCTTCATTGCTGACGACTGAAGCGACAGAGGCCAAGGGCGGGCCGAGCACAGCACGTAAACACGTCTGAGAAGTGAAAATCTACAACAGTCTCCACCGTGAACACACGGCTAACTGAATCAGGCTGCTTCTTCCAACATCTCAGCTCACCGTGCCAGCAGCTACCATGAAGGGAAGAGAGCCAGTGGTGTCGCCCAAAAATAATACAGATTTAAACATGGGCTGTGCATGCCTGGAAAAGAGCAAATAGTAAGTCTGAAATAAGGGGGTTGAGTTTCAGTTTAGCCTGGAGAGCAGCCCTCGCCCTAGTCCAGGCCTGTAATTACTGTAGGCAACGCTGGCAGCAGAGGTTTTCTGTGCGGTCTTGGGGTAGACGAACGGCACCATTTGTGTCTGGCATCCCCTTACGCATGCCTGCGACTCCTCCGCACGTACACTGGCTGCAGTCGAGCAGAGAAACATGCAGGTCGGGGATGGACTTCGGGACAAAATAAGGTGCAAATGAAGATTGCGATTGGTGTTAATGGCTGACATCACTTTTCCAATGTTCTGAGATTGGGCAATTCTTGGGAGTTCGAAGCATGGCCGACACCCTATAATGTAAACACTTTGACAGGTGTATTGTCCGCTACCTTTGGTGACCGCTAATGCAATTGTAAGGCACTGACCTTCCCAACTATATCCGCCCTACATGCTTCCCCTGTAATAAATCTAAATGGAACAGTTAGCTTGTGCTGTGGAGCCCAACACTGTCTGACAGCTAAGAACAGCTAAAGTCAGGGGCAGCTGAAAGGAACAAGAAAGCAAGGGCTGCGGGATTCGCGTGCGTTTTAAGTTAAGATAACATAATTGATTTAACTCCCATAGAAGACGGAACGGGCAATTCAAGGGCACCAAGCTCTCATCTTTGATAAGGTGGTGAGATGCACTGAGGACGTGATACACATCTATCTAGCTGCTGGTGCTTACATTATGTAAGCACAGATAGACAGCAGCATCTGTAGAGAATTTAACACGAGACCAGTCGTTCAAGTCCACCTTTGGGAGGGAACATTCACGTAGATCACTGACACGGGAGGCTGTAAAACCGTCATGGCTTCCTGTGAAGACGCCGCCTTCACAATCAACACTGAGCGAGAGGCTCCTTCAACCTTGGGTGACACCTATAAAATCCCAACCTCCCGGTGCTAAGTAAGCCTTTGCAGATGTGTTGATTGACACGCCTACAGGCCGGGTTTATACGATGCAGTTTCGTTAGAACACTGCTCCTGCACCAGGGAACAGACTCTGTATCAAACCTGATCCAAGTGAGCAAGGAATGGTCACTGAACCTCCCAGAGAAAACACAGTAACTGTAAAGTGACTGTTCTGGTGTGGTGACTGGTGAGAACACAAGACCTGAGTAGTCTCTTGTTCCCCCGGTCTACAGGAAGCAGACACACTAGCGCCAGGACGTACACCTGTTGATTTGAGTCTGTACCGTGAGCCAGCAAGGGACCTCGCCTACCCTTAATCATGGGGATCATTCTTGGCCACAAACAGCAGGAGCGCTCTCAGCGTGACTGAAGCACTGAGGACGTGACGCTGTTTTAAATGGGTTTCACGGTTGTCACAAGGCATCTGCAACGACAGCATGTTGTGAACATGTAATTTATGAAGAACATGTGTCGGCTCGGAGGGTGTAGAGCCACGCATCAGAAGCGCCCCCTACAGGGAGTATTAATGGTTAATACTGGAATTAACTCTCAACGTGGAAATACAATCTTAAATCAAATAAAAACACTGCTAAAGCAATGTCTTTTTCCTAACTCCTCAACTATTCCTACTCCCCATATTAACGTGAAACGGCATCACGTGTTTTGAAGGATGTGGTCTGTGGTCACAGCAGTAAAAACGGATGGCCTTCTAGGGTCACAGAAGCCCTATAGTAGGTGGAGCATCTGGTAGCACTTTTCCCCTGATGGAGGGCAAAAACATGCAGTTTGTGCCTTCTGGGTAGGCCTCTCCTCTCCTTGTTTTGAAGCCCGCATGGTGAGGGGGGGCAGGGGGACACCCAGCGGGATGTTCAGGACCCCTCCCTTCCTATATATGTGGGAGGGGGCAAGTAGGAGCAGCGGTGTGGATGACCGCCCTGCAGGGCCGAGGGCTGGGCGAGCAGGGGCTGGGCGAGCAGGGGCTGGGCGAGCAGGGGCTGGGCGAGCAGGGGCTGGGCGAGCAGGGGCTGGGCGAGCAGGGGCTGGGCGAGCAGGGGCTGGGCGAGCAGGGGCTGGCCGAGCAGGGGCTGGGCGAGCAGGGGCTGGGCGAGCAGGGGCTGGGCGAGCAGGGGCTGGGCGAGCAGGGGCTGGGCGAGCAGGGGCTGGGCGAGCAGGGGCTGGGCGAGTAGGGGCTGGGAGAGCAGGGGCTGGGAGAGCAGGGGCTGGGCGAGCAGGGGCTGGGCGAGCAGGGGCTGGGAGAGCAGGGGCTGGGAGTGCAGGGGCTGGGAGAGCAGGGGCTGGGCGAGTAGGGGCTGCGCTCGAAGCTTGAGGAGCTGGGCTGTCCTCCATCATTAGGCTTGAGGAGGGGTAATGAAGACCTCCAGGCAGGGGGAGGGGGTGGGGGTTGAGGGTCAACTTCCCACGGGAGGAAGGCTTTTATTGTCCTTGGTGGGCCTCTGGCTCCTGCTCTCCCATAGCTCTCCATGTTTTAACCTCAAAACTCCAAGGGGCTACTTCAACAACAGAGGCAGAATACGGCCGTTCCGTTCATCACATTCACTTGCAGCGACGGAACGCCGTAGTTGAGAGTTAATATGACATGCTACTCTGCACTGAGAGTTATTTTACTTGGAAGCCCTTGAGGAGACTTGAATCTTTCTCCCTTTTAATGCGCTTGTGGGGGGTATGGCCGACATTCCAATTCACCGATTTTATTTCTCTAGCCTGCTTTTCTAAATCATTAAACTTGGCCCACTGCAATCTATTTATTTGACCAGATAACACCGTTTGCTTTCTGCTACATCGTTTTCATTGAACCCATAAATGCATCAGGTTCACAATTAAACGTTTGTGTAACTACTTATCCGGTTATGGTTTGTTGCCTGTAAACAGACAATCAGTCCATCAACAGCCCACTTGGTTTCCATCAATGCTGAGAACACATTATCGTCAAAAACATTTTAAGGAAATGATAAACAACTTCTCTGACCAACCTTTCCCTAATTAGAATGCAAGCTGTCTGTAAACAACAGAAGCTGACAAGCGGTCCTATCAAGCAGAATTAAATCCAGACTATCACACTGAAGGAAACAAACACAGGTGGGGTAAGATGGAAGGAGAGCGAGTCTGTTCGCTGACAGGAGTACGGAAACTGTCCAACAGGTTCTCGATGACGGGGGTGAGGAGAACCTAGACGACTTTCATCCTCAAACTGATGCACTCTCGGTTTGAAGGTTACCTCAAGATCTTTTACCATGCCATGCTTGTCATCTCAGGTCAAGGCAACCCCACCCTGATTTTGGATGTGGATTAGGTCTCTCTAACACATTCTCATTAAAATGGCATCAACTTGGCAACTTAGTCTATGGAAAGAGTGTCCACAAAGAGTACAGACAGGAAACGTCTGATTGCCCTTTACCACAATCAACCATAATCAGAAGTAATCAGAAGGTTGCTAGTTCGATTCCCGGCTATGCCAACCAAATGATGTTGTGTCCTTGGGCAAGGCACTTCACCCTACTTGCCTCGGGGGAATGTCCCTGTACTTACTGTAAGTCGCTCTGGATAAGAGCGTCTGCTAAATAACTAAATGTAAATGTAATAATCACCACAATCCCAGAAACCCCCTCTCTCCTTCTGACTCACAGCTACCGTTCGCTAAACATGCTACCAAACCAGCAGCAGAATCCTCTGAGGAAAAGAGACAGAAAGGATATCAGAGCCTTTTGATTGACAGATCAAATTAAAAGCAGCATATTAATACATACATTAGAAACACACCCTCTGTGCACAAAGACTTCCTTTACGAGCCAGTCAAATCCCCCGAATCTACAAACAAAGCCATTCATTGGCATATAAGCCCCTGGTTAGAGCGTGTAGGAGTGTAATCCTATTACTCAGGAGGGAACTTGGCCAAGGCATCACAACACCATGGTGGACTGGCGAGTTCTGGGTAAAGCTCACAGCCTTGTGACAGGAGTCTAGTGCCTGCGTTGTGGGAAAGCAGAGAATAAGGCTGCACTGGGACTACTCGACGCCCGAGGGACGCTGGACTGGTGCCCTGAATAGCCACAAACCCTGGAGCTGAACAGGAAGAATTGTAGTGTGTATGTCGAACTAAGGGGAGGTAGGGGAGAGGGGGAGGTAGGGGAGATGGGGAGGTAGGGGAGAGGTAGGGGAGATGGGGAGGTAGGGGAGAGGTAGGGGAGATGGGGAAGTAGGGGAGAGAATAAAGGGAAAAGAGAACGAGAGGGGGATGCGATTCCTGGGAGGCCACAGAAAAGCTGCAGTATCATAAAGATATGGGATTCCACAAACAGCCGGCGAGTGATCACGCTGACCGTTGGCGACACAGGAGGCTGAGAAGGGAGACACTTCTCACAAGACTAAGATGAACACTCAAGTCGAGTCAGCCGTCGTGATAGGGTAGCGACACTTGGAGGGCGGGACTTCATTGCATATAGTCCTATGATTGGGCAGCCAGTATCAGGGCTTTTACAGAGGGGAAGACTTTAACCTTTAACTACCACAACCCAGTCACCCGTTCCATTTAACAAGATTTTATGCCAATAATTCAATTAGTAGACATCTTGATGTTTGCATTGCCACAATCTGCACTGTGTGAAGGTCACACAGCTGAACAAATCAAATGATTGAAATCTCTTTCACCGCCATGGCAACTGGCCCAAAGAAAACAGTATCTGAAGAGTGGCATTCACTGAGGGACGGGCAGAGTGGGCGGATTTTGAGAGGAAATAGTGAAGCATTGGTATACCTATTAGTATGACCACTACCACATTCATTAGAAACAGAGCTACTAAAATGGCTTCTACCATTTATACCTACCTGTCCAAACACGCATATAAAAAAAATACAAAATAAAGAACCAAGGCTTAAGTTTGCAACATACTGAGCATGAGACTAACACACACACACACCTCCACAATCGATCTTAATGTATTATTTCTTTAGTTTGGGGAATTCGCTGTCCAATTTCAGGCATCATTAAAGACAACAGCCGGCTTGCATTCAACCAAGCTGAGGGAGGACACATGGAGGAAGCCAGTCTCTCAGTATCGACTCGCTATGTCTAATCATCCTTACACGTGTAGCTTCTTATGTCATCACTACAGGCCAAGAGCTACTCCGCACCAACATCCTTCCATTCTAATAAGCATTGCATCGATTCATGTTTGTAGCACTGCCTAGCACTGCCGTAGGCCCACGCGTGAAATATGGCACCAAGCAAATACTGTGTGTCGTGAGCCCTTGGATGTGTGTCTGAACACACCAAACAAGGAAGGACCTGGAAGTTGAGGGATACGAGGATACGGTGACGAGGAGACGCTCCTCAAACCTCAGAGGTGAAGTTGGTTTGCACAGATACAGCTATCGCTGCAGGTTTAGAGGGTTCTTACCCCCCTGCTGTGTGCGAGTGAGGGGGGGGGAGGTGGAGGAGGGGCTGCAACAGTGGAGCACCATCTGGGGGCCAGTGTGATGCAAAGCTTACATTTAGCTTTTGAAAGTAGTTCAGTTTGAAGACTACTAGTTTTCAAACTGAATGTTTCGATTCCTGGATGGAGCATTTGAATGTAGTTTGACTTTCAACTCTAACGGTTTTTAGAGGCTTTGTTTGTATAAAAAAAGGAGCCAGTTGCTCTTGACGTATAAGAAAAGATGCGTAAGAAATGTTAGTATTGAAAGTATTTGTGCTTCTTTGAGTATGACCAACACAATAGTAGCATTTCCGTTGGGGACAGAGAGCCAGTGTTGTGTGCAACTCTCCTCATCGATCACTTTGGAGAGCAGGAACACATCAGAGAAGTGATGGAGGACAGTTTAATAGACGAAGCTAAACAAACACCAACCACAAAGACCCAACAGTCCTTGAGCACGAATGCGCCTCCAACACTGCTAAACTAAGGGAAGTTATGGACGGTATGAATGGAGACCTTTCAGACGGATATTAAAAACCTCAATCAAAACAGGGGTGAAAACTAGCTACAGGGTGCATTCAATCCCTTCTCTTCCTTCCCTCGTGCAGCCTGCCGATGCAGGGAATCTGACAGCATCTCTGCAGAAGGGGGTTTAATATGGGGTGGACACTTCCCTCTAGTCTCTGTAATTCCACTGGGTGAGCTCATTCCACTCCTGTCTGGTGAAGCATACACCTTCGCCCTCCTGTGCCTCTCTCCCTCCTTGAAGTCTGGGCTCTGTCAGCGAGCGTTAAGGCCTACTGGGCCCTCCTCAACCCAGGAACACAGACTCCCATTACTCATGCAGCTCTTTACCCTTCCCTGAATGGAACGAGGGCTTTCTGATTACGGTAAAGTGGGGTGGCTGGGAAGTGATTTGACTTCAGCGCCTGCTACTCTGCAGCAGGCGTACGATGAGCTCATAGGGAATATACAATTTTGGCTTGTATTTTATTTATTTTTTTGCTACAGCTACTAAATTCTTACACTTTGTGCTGCGCCATTGTGTTTTCTCTGTCACTTTAAGTACACTGTATATTTATGCCCCTATGCTAAGATCACCCACCACAGACAGACAAATCCTAACAGGCAGGACTCCTGATTTCCATCCGACCTCGAATGCGGAGATGCATTTGCCAACTGCATCCATGACAACCCTGCCTTAACTGGTGACAGAAGATGAACTGATGGTATATCTTTTAAAAGAAAGCGCAAAAGCAATATCAAACTTGCATTGATAATCATACTACTTGATGCTTCCCAGTGTTTTAGCTGATTCTAGGCCTCAGTTGCAGAAGAAGGGGGTCTTGCCGGCCTATTAGAGAAGACCTTGTCTGGGTCACTGCTATTAGAAATGGGAGGAGTGGGTGGGCAATGCTGCAATTACAGCTTAATTGACTGTGAATAACAGACAAAGCCTTTTATGGATTATCCTGAATCTCCCTCCAAAGAGTGACAGAGAAAAACAGCCCTGCTGTAAAGCTTTGTAATGCAGTCCGGAAAAGAAGTAGCTTACCTTGCCTTTGAACACATCTGAAATCTCTCCCTTTCCCTCACATTCTCGAACCATCTATCTTACCCATTTAGGTTTTGCGATGAAAAACGCAAAGGCTAATTATTTGTTTAATTTGCTGCATAACAAAGTCCATTAAAACTAGGCGACGCCAATTAGCATGTTAGACCCAGGTAATGGAACAAAAACAGGCACAGGCACACCCCTTAGCTCTTTAGCGATGGTAGGACCATGACTCAAGTCGTTTTTAAACAAACAAAAAGATGATAAAAGCACTATGCAAACCAAGATATTGTAAAATCGTCTAGTGTTTTCATAAAGTCATAAAAACCAAACATTCTTGTGCTAAAACTCCTGCGGCTACAACAGTCAGAATGTCTGCATTCGTAGAAGTTTTGTTGACCAGGGGAAGTCAATGTTCATATATTAGCCCAAGGCTGGTACACTGCAATTTCCTATCCTGTAAATTATTATACCAGGCCTACTACTTACAAGTCTACGAACCTTGTAATTTCTCTGCAAATATTAGGCTATCGAAATGCACCTCAAGAAAATAGCTTACAATTAGCAACCTTAAATTCAACAAAATATTAAATTCGTTACGAACTGTAAATTTGTCACTGAAATAAGACCGTTTTAAGCAATGAATCCTTACACGTCACGGTACCATTATACCAAGAAATAACGCATATTAAGATCCGAATCCTACCACGAGCCTTTTCACACTCCCTGGTAGGCTATTTTTGAAACGTGCAGAAACAGTATATAGACGTTGACTGAACGTCGAAGACAAACGTACAAATTATACAAATGCATTCCAACTAACAGTTAAAACAACAGTGTCGCAAGCCATTCAAATCCATCACACGATACAACGCATTTACTTACAGAGAAAAAGCTTCCACAACGTGACTGACGATAAAGGATAATCGTAGAACTATCTGGGAAACACGAATTTAAATCGTTATCCAGATGTGGGCCATCGGTTGGGGGCAAAAATGTAGAGTTCAAGAATGAGTCCTCTCCTTTGAAGCGTCTCCTATGAAGTGCGCTCCGATAACTGCTCTTGCAGGGAAATACGCGTCCCAGCTGTCAGTCCTGCCGCGCGCGTGTGCCCGTAGTAAAAATGCTGAAACCTGAGAACGCCGTGATGTCACGGTCCGGATCTAAGCAAAGTGGCCAACGCACTCTGTTCTCTCAGCATAAACGCAAACAAAGGCTAGAGGGGAGACAAAGAAACTAACAGTTGCAGAGGCTGAGGGGCTGTGGCTCGGAACTTGGAGCCAAAGATGGAACAGATAAGAAAACAGCCTCGAGCGAAACACCTAACATTAGCAATAAACAGCGCGCTTGCTTGGCAGTCGCTTTCCTCGTTCCTTTTTCGTTATTTTGCAGCCAGCAGATTGATGAGGCAAACTGCATCCAAATAAAACTACATCTCACCTGCACATGGATGTCATACGACATTAAGTAATGCAATTTCACCTGCTGTAAAATCGATCAAAATACCCATTTCTTTACATTAGACAACAACGTTTCACAATATTTAGTTTCAAATTAGTTCACCAAAAAAAATAAAAAAAAACATCTGAATATTAAGTAGGTTTAGCTTAGTTTCACTGGCTATTGAAACCCAAAACACCTTAACAATGACCTCCAATCCAGTGGTCAGACCATTCATCGACTCCTGAACCTGCTGTGAGCAGTCAACAGCACAGGAAGACTCCTTGTGCCAGTCAATAGACACTCAGGTTCCTTTTCATTGGCCGATCCCAGCTGGCAGCGGTGAGGCACACATCTCTATGATCCTCAAGCTCCTCTGAAGCCTGAATGCCTCATACAGAAAACCCCCAAGCAGGATCAAATGGATTTTAGAAAACGAAGGCAAACCAAGCTCCTCCGCATTAGAACAACGATAATATCAGAAGCGTTCAGACACTGGCTTCCCCCCCCCCCCCCAAACACACACACACACACACACAATCACCCCTAAATAATGCATCATGAATCCATTAGGAGTGTGTTCACAGCCCTTCAGCCATTCATGGCCCTCTGGAGGCTGCCCCCTCAGGGAGCTCTGAGCCAGGGGATATGCTCACCACCTGGGGCAGGGCTGCAGCGTGGACACCCTAACCCCAACCAGGGAGGGGGACGACACGATAACATGGAGCCAGAGAAGAAGGGAGAGGCTGTCCTACTGAAAGGACTCATGTGAAATGCAATGGGAACCCCATAGCCAATGAGAGGCTTGTGCTCAGACACCAACACAGAGCGGGTCAGGGGGGACAGTCTGAGCAATCTGCTCAGCCATCTGTACTCTGGCTTCCTGTTCCAAGACAGTTGATGAGGAAAAAGATTGCGTTATTTGAGGTTTAAAATCACATACCGCTATAAAAAAACATAGTAAAATATACTTGGCCACATGTGAAACTGTATATTGTGTGATAATAGAAGCAGTCCATCTGATCATTAGAGTCTAATGGAAAGGCCAGGCGTGATTGAGCTTAGGCAATCCTCCTACACAGTCGCCAACAGAGACCCCTAACACAGACAGTCAAGTTATACCCTGGGGCCGTAACTGTGTGTGGAGGTATTCCTTTGACTCACAACTTCCCAACCGTTTTAAACATTAATCCAAGTAGGTTCCCATAAACCACACTATATTATTCTTCTCCGACAATCTGTTTTGTGCTTGTATAAAATATGATTCGCTTCAATAGAGTGGTTTTAGTAAACAATAACTCCTGGAGAGAACGAGAGCCACGGTAGAGCAAGTAGGAGCAGGCCGACGGGATCAACACAGGCAGAGCAGCAGCCAGACAACATCTCCCTGTCCTCTGCCCGATCTGTGTTCTGTGCCGAGTGCGTGTTCGACGCAGAATCCGTTTCATGCTAACACTTAATAGAGAAACGCTCATTTGGATTTTGAATCTGTGTAGCATCTCATACATGATTGATTGCCCACTGTAGGAAAGCCAGATACAAAAAATAAAAACAACTGCAAACACATAAACTCAGACCTGAGTGCTAGGGTGGATAACAGGGGAGTGCGTTTCTGTACTGTAGGTGATGGGAATGCTGTTCTCGTGTTAATGTACTACCTCTCCAGATTGATTTCCCCTCTCATCATTCTGAGACTTCTGCCCTCATCTGTTTTTATTTCCTTCATATTTTCTGTCCATTACTGTTGCAGGCAAACCAAGCACATGCACAGCGTGAATTAAAACTCTTGTAGTTCATCTCTCACTCTGATGTATAAAAAAGTAAAAAAAAAAAAAAAAAAGCGTCCTTATGTTGTTATCTTTTGTTGTTGAGGTAAGTCCAAAACAACATCCTAAGGTACAGCGTTCCCTGAGAGACCAGGAGTGTTTATCTGGTCCAACTGAGCCTCATGGCCCAGGGTCAAAGAGACAGACAGGTGTACATGAGTCGACAGAGATGAAAGGAGAGCACATTTAGAGCAGAGAAATTAGGTTGGCCATTTTAGAATTAGGGAGAGAGTGTGTGTGTGTGTGGGAGGGGGGTGAATATGAGGAAGGGAGGATCCTGCTTCATCGCACTGAACTCCTGACATGAAACATCCAAGCTGGAAGCTGGGGAGCAGGGAGAGGGAGAGTCAGGACCAGGCCCTACCCCCATCTACACAGTCGGAGGGGAGTGGAAGGCCTAAATGCCTTTTCCAAGAATGTTTTTCATGTGAGGGGAGTGGAGAGAGGCTGACCACTCCAAGGTCACACAAACCCTGTGTCATCTTACTCCAACAACACTACTTTAGCCCAATTGATGTGGAACAGTCTGCTAGGTTTTATGATGTGAAGGGATGCAGGGGTCTGTTGACGAATAAGAGTGTTGGGAGCCAAGAAGCATGTCCGCTTCCTAACCTCTCTCTGCCCCTGAAAGACTATTCAGTGTGAGGTTGGTCTTACATTTACATTTAGTCATTTAGCAGACGCTCTTATCCAGAGCGACTTACAGTAAGTACAGGGACATTCTCCCCCGAGGCAAGTAGGGTGAAGTGCCTTGCCCAAGGACACAACGTCATTTGGCACGACCGGGAATCAAACTGGCAAACTTCAGATTACTATCCCGCTTCCCTAACCGCTCAGCCACCTGACTCCCTGGTCTTGCAGTACAGTATCAAACACGGCTGTATCAAAAGATGGAGATCAATCCAGGCCTTTGCATTCAAAAATGTATTGGCTCAAGTGTGGCCAATCAGTAGTCATGATGTTTTTTTATGGTGGTGTTCCAAGTTTAGGAATGCTTTAGGTGGTTAGAAGCTACTGAATTAAATTATATTCATAGAAAAGGGAATGATAAAGCCTAAGGAAACTCAGCAAGGATAATTCAAATAAATACATTTCAAAGTTCAGTAGCGAGCTTACATTTCTAACAACCAACAACAACATACACAAACCAACCAGCATGTTGGTTCATCGTGCTTTAAATTCAGTCGTGCGAGAGTAGTTTGCATTCTAATACCAGCACATTCATTAGGATCAATATGCATCATAGCGTGCTTTTAAGCTGCATGTTGCCATTACGGGCTCCTTCCGATCGTCAGCTGGTAGATGCAGAGGAAAAGCCTCCAGACCTATTACCGGCCCACGCAGTCACACAGATGAGAGAGAGCCCAGGCTCTCAGAGTATTCACATGTTTATCCACTCTCAGAGGATGCTCTGCAGCCCACTCATTCTCCTCTCTCTCCCTCTCTCCCTCTCTCTCTCCCTCTCTCTCTCTCTCTCTCCCTCTCTCTCTCCCTCTCTCTCTCCCTCTCTCTCTCCCTCTCTCTCTCCCTCTCTCTCTCCCTCCCTCTCTCCCTCCCTCTCTCTCTCCCTCCCTCTCTCCCTCCCTCTCTCTCTCCCAACACAGCTGCTGGTTATTACCCGTTAGTGTGCAAGCTTCCTGCCAGCAGAAAGCCCAGACGCCCAAGGCGTAGCAGGTGCACGCTCGCGTTGCGGGGAGCAGCGATGGAAGACGTTAGCAGTGGTAGTTAGTGGCCCGAGGTAGACGGTGACTCGGATCCTCTAGGCGTGTTGGCCTGTGCTCCTGCAGTGCCCAGTGTTCTAAACAAGCCATGAAGGGTGGACTGCGAGCATGCATGAAGAGGCCCCATTATGAGTGCTCCTCTCAGAGGGCCACAGAAAGGACCCCCCCCCCCCCCCCCCTCTCGGGGAGGAGGAGGAGGGAAAATTCCCGTTTTGCCCGGGCAGTTTCTCTGTGTCTGTGGAGTGAAGCTGAAAAACAATGGAAGATTCCTTGGCTGCCTGAGCGCTGAGGTCCCGACGGCAGCTCTGGGAGAACACCAGGTGACCGACCGAGGAGCAGGAGCTCGCACAAGTGACACGCCATCCAATGGAGATGTGGCTTCAGGGGTCATGGATGGGCATGTGACACGCGCTGCCACACATTCTATGGTTAGCCTGTGCATGCTTGCGCTTTTAACGAAAGGCTGTCATGAAACACCTAGTATCACACGCTGATGTGTGATTCAGCTTTGACAGGTGACTCCCCCCCCAGGAGCGGAGAGAAGTGGTGTTGAAGCCGGGTGTGTGGTTCCTGAAGAGCAAAGCCTCCCCCCACCCCACCCCCACCTCAGTGAGCTATTCCTGTCTCCATCATGGAAGCTGTTGACGGGATTTGAGTAATCTCGCCATGAGTGGAGATTCGTTTGCCTGCCTGGGCCACCCAGATTAAAATGAAAGCTTCACTCGTGGAGTCAACTTAAGACAGCAGCTCACCCACCATCTCCTCATCTTCAGACGACTGAACCAACAGCATACATCGTATCGAAACTACACGACACTAAAGGCTTAGACGTGGTGATTAAAAAATCTTGATCATACCCAAGAGAGACGGTCCTTAGCTCCCTCAGTGACGAGTCTGCTGTTGTGAAGTCCCTCTCCAAAAAACTAAACAATGATATTTCAGTAAATGGTGAAACGGTAGCATGAGAAAAGGAGAAGAGCCCTCAACAGCACAGACTGAGGAAGATCAAGAGGAAGTGCCATTTAGCAGAGGTCAAAAACAAAAGACAATCAATGAGGCGCTCTGTGTACCCGATGCGTCCTCGGGCTGGCAGGAAGTCTGGCGGAACTGAACCCTGCCACGGATCACAACGCCACACTGCGTGCTCATAATCACAGGCTTCGGCCCCCAGAACTACCCACTGTACTAATGAGACATTGAAAATCGATAGCCTGTATCTGAGATGTGTTTAATGCAAGAGCAGACATGCTAATTGGAGGCACAGTGCCTTGGTCTGGGGGGGCCCTGAGATGGACCATAACTAACACGCTTTGGCACAAAACTTTGAGAGCGAGCACGCGGGGAGCAATAGTTCTAGATGTCTCAAGCTGTAGTGTTGAGGCGAGATAGAATAAGGGACTCCAGTCCAGGAAACCCAGGGCCTTCTACCTCAGACACAACGCTGCTTTCTGGCCAGCGCCATCACAGGGCTGCGAGGGACACGGCCAGCTGCCTCTTCACCTGCCACGTCCTGGCTGCTTGACAGGCCCACATTCCCAGGTTTGGCGAGTGAAAACAGCACCGGCGAGGCGCTGTAGCAGGAGAACCCTGAAGAACCCCCCCCCGACAGCACATCTCAAGCCCTCGCTGCTTTCCTTCTGACAGGAGCCGACTTTCCTCGCTTCTCCACCTCAGTGGAACCGTCAGTAAACACGTGAAGCATTTCGCTGTGCGAAGAGACACGGTAGCGGCAGCGAGCATCTCTGATCACAGGATTGACAGCGGAAGCCAGTCAGCCTCCCTTGTTTACATTGAAGGATTAGGATTACGCAACGGTGGCAATAATGGGTGACACCGCTGTAGGTAACAATAAGTCTGTCAGCATCTCATTCGATGCCATTTTCTCTCCTCTAAAACAGGAATGTGTCGAAAGTTTCTGAAATCTAACAGTATTCACTTAAGGGTGGCAAGGAAAAGTAAGGATCACATTGGGTCTAATTAGGGGGGATAATTTCCACTGGCTCTGCATGTGTGGATGATGAGGGTCTTCTGTGTACACATTACAATACTAACACTGCAATTACAGGGGAAGGACTCCACACCATTACCCCTAAATAGCCCCCCTGATGCTGTCAAATGTCAATAAAATCCCTTGAATTGACGCCTGACCTTTTCCGAGGCTCTGTGGACGATCCCCCAAATCGCTTAAACGCTTAATCATGGAGTCACAGAGCCAGAACACCTTCGGTTCGAGACCTACCGTTCAAGACACCAGAAAGAATGATAAAGAATCTGATTGGTTGGTCGGAAGGTCATCTGCTTGTGTGAAAACAAGCTATTTCATGGTGTATTAGACCACAGATTTAGATTAGGACTATAGTCAGTCCCCCCAACCCCACCCCCCTCCCTTCACTCAACCTAGAAAACAAGAAACCAGGTAATAAAAACTAGTCACGCAAAAACGTGACTGGTTCTGCCTTGACTCAAGCAGACATCCTTAGGTCATGTCCTAGATAAGAGAGCGGTTTGGACACGACAACCATCACGCATCACTCTCTCCCACGTCGACTGGCAGAGCCCTCGCAGGCACAGGACGGGCAACGGCGGTCAGACCTACTCACTTCTGCAGTGTTCTCATAGCCATGGTATGGCTGGGAGGACAGACAGGGTAGCTAATGGGAATCTAATAAGATGGTCTGACTCAGTCTAGGGGGCGGAACTGTAATGTGTCGGGCGGTCTGGGGAAGGCACCGTGTTCAGAGACTTGATAAGGGGGTAATAACCTCATCCATGTAGACAGGGGCACCCAAAAGACCAATGGCAGAAAGTCATTAGGAACCAGCAGGCGCGGGGAACGGACGGTAAATAGCACCTCTCTCCACAGCATCATAAAGACCCGGGCCTCATTCCAACTGCTCATTTCCCCAAGATTGCTTTCCTTGTTTGGAATTGATTACGGAGGAGCCCTGAGAGGCACGGCTGCTTATTAATAACAGGTGCGGCTGATTTCAACATCAGGGGGGAGGGGCGGATGGAAGAAATATATTCAGTATATCAAACATGACGCCAGCTGTGAGTATCATCATCATGATTCCCATTCCCCCGACCAGAGCTACATTAATGGACTGATGGTCATAAATGCAGGGTTACATAATTCACATAGTATACAGCTTGGTTCAAGGCACTCTTCATACTACACCTGCTTCAGTCAGAGACTCAACATCCCTGCAGTCAGACTCCATCACCAGCAGAAACAGAGCCGCTGAAATATCATCTGTAACCAAAACTATGGCCCTCATTTTGTACTTCTACCAAAATATCCATCAATGTTCTCCGTCACAGGTGGACTATGTAAGCTAGTTTGAAGTGCTTACCTGTGACTGTCAGTGAGGTTTTCGTTCCGTCACAGCTCCAGAACTCCAGATCACAAGGAATCTAAGCTTGCTCTAGAACCATCCTCTCCTACTCTGAGCTCAACTAAAGTTAAAAAGCTGCACCCTTTTACACTGTAGTGGGTAAAAGACAGTAAAAAAAAGCCTACAGGTGTACAAAGAGTACAGGTGACAAGGGAGTAGAACTCCAGAGGATATTGAGCGTGAGCGAGGTGGAGCTACCAGTGTGGGTGAGTGCAGTGGTACGAGCCAAGGTTCCGCAGACTGAGCATGCTCAGTTGGCCTGCCACGGGGCCAAAGCTTCTGCAGCTCCACCAATGTGGCCTAATTCTGATACAACCGATAAAACTGACGGTACGGCCGGCAAGAGTGTGTGTCTGAGGGTGTGTATGCGTGCGTGTGTGTGTGTGTCTGTGCGTGCGTGTGTGTATGCGTGTGTGTGTGTCTGTGTGTGTGTGTGTATGCGTCTGTGTGTGTGTGTATGCGTGTGTGTTCACCCTACTTGCTTCGGGGGGAATGTCCCTGTACTTACTGTAAGTCGCTCTGGATAAGAGCGTCTGCTAAATGACTAAATGTAAATGTAATGTAATGTAAATGTGTGTGTGTGTGTGCGTATGCGTGTGTGCGTGTGTGCGTGTGTGCGTGGGTGTGTGTGCAAAAATCCAATCTCTGCTCATCAGCAGCAGCCGTAAACAAATCCCTTTCCCCAGGCGACGGGCATTATTGATCTCTCTGTCATCAGAGGCCCATCTAGGGACAGTCGCAGCTATCGAGTCGCAACCACAACCAGAATCAAGAGATTCCAGAAAGTTCCGAGCCGCGGCCAGGGCCAGGGCCAGAGCTGGTTGCTGGCCTGGTGGTGAGGAGGAGTGGAGGAGAGAGGAGGGATGCTCCAGTTCCTCGGCCCCCGCAGGGCGGGGCTGGCCGTGGGGCTCCACACACACAGAGGGACGGCTGCACTGCCACGCTCTCACAGAAGGCTGACTGATGGAAGTAATGGCTTACTAACTGGGTCGACAGGGAGTGTGTGTGTGTGTGTGTGTGTGATTGAGAGAGAGAATGTATATGTGAGAGTGTATCATTGTTTGTGGGTCGACGGGGTGTGTGTGTGTGTGTGTTCTGCGTTAGGGTTGTATGAGCGGGAGTGTATGATTGTGGGTCGACAGGGTGTGTGTGTGAGTGTGTGAGAAAGCATTTGTGAGTGTATGATTGTTTGTGTGTGTGTGAGAGAGCGTATGCGAGTGTGTGTGTGTGTGTGTGTAATGTAGGGTAGATAGAGTGCAGTCCTGTGTGAGAGAGCGTATGCGAGTGTGTGTGTGTGTGTGTGTGTGTGTAATGTAGGGTAGATAGAGTGCAGTCCTGTGTGAGAGCCTACACAGAGGGGACCCTGAATGCAGTGCATGCTTGCCAACTACAGACCTAACCGGCACTGCAACAACGCTGCCATCTTGATAATACTAGATTTATTTGCCATTGAAGGGGAAATTGTGTGTGAAATGCTTCAATAGGCTCACAATTTGTTTTGTTTCATTTTTTGGTGGACACCGACAAAGCTGGCGCGAAATGAACAAACGGTGGTGATAAATAAACATGTCCTGTAGGTCTCCAGACTGAGCAGACTGTGCGCTGTGTGGCAACGAGCAAAACTGCAAACAGCCCATGCAGCCTGCCTCTTCAGACTCTGTTCTAGAAACCGGCTCAGACCAGTCTACTGTCAACAACATCTCAGTGATAATTGTCAACCTGACATTCTGGGTTGTCGTTCTCTGTACTCCCTGATGACAGAGTTTGGCAACAACATGTTACCTGTACAATGAAAAAGGAAGTGGACGAATGTAGAGGATGTTCCATCTCAGGAATCACAACATTCTAAACAACCGCCCTAAAGACTAGACCAGTATTCAACAGCCCTGCAGACTACAGACTAGACCAGTATTAAACAGCCCTGCAGACTACAGACTAGACCAGTATTAAACAGCCCTGCAGACTACAGACTAGACCAGTCTTCAACAGCCCTACAGACAAGACCAGTATTGGTTAAACTCTTGTAATCACTGATAATAGAGGGCTGGTAGCAACGGCTCAACATAGATCCTAAGTTGCAGTTGCAGTTGTACTGTATGTGCAATTATAAGGACGACAAGAAATCTGACAAACAAACTCCACCCTTCAGTCTTCCGATTTCCAAAGTGAAGCTAGATCCAGCGCCCCACATCCACATTTGATACCATGTCATACTCTGGCATCCTGTTGGATCCATATTTGAAATTGGGACAATCAATGCAGCTCTGGGACGAGGGGACGTGGAGAGAACCGCTGGGAAATTAGGGCAGTGCCCAGAGCAGAAATCCGAGACGCTGCTATGATTCAGCACGAGCCCCCTCTGGTCCAGTAGGCCTCCTATTGTCCTCCTCCATCACGTTTCACTCCCTCAACATCATCTCCGCATCCTACTGAGGCCCTCCGCTTTCTGGGTTTCCCCATAGCCTTGACCAGGATAAACAAACATCCTATTGATCAACAGACAGACTAGCTAGTTAGTTTGTGTCTCATCCCCCACACACAGGACCAAACACAAGCAGGAGAGCGATCTCCTTTCACGACCTCATGCTGTTACTTCACAGCACGTGGGCCTCTGTAAGACCAATCAATACACCATTATCCATGACTGGGAGGAAACTCTTCAGAGATGCCTTTATCTCTCCAGCACTTCCCTGCTGGGGGGGAGGGGGGGGGGGGGGGGGGGAAGAGGAGGGGGGGTGTCAGTGATTCAGCATCCGAGAAAGAGCATCACATAGAACCACTGGCAGCTTTCAGTTGAGGATCTCTTCAAATCTATTTCCCTCTCCGAGCTGACAGCTGTCTGCGTCCAGAGCCTGGGCAGGGAACAGCCGAGGGAGAGGCCACAGAACGGGAGCACGGATCTGACGTTATGAGGAGTAGCAGTGATGGACAGAAGTAAGGGCTGCCTGTTAAAAGTCCCTACATTTGACCAAGATCCTATTTGGTCTGGTTAAGCTTTCCATTCGGACTAATGATACAGCCAAACTACTCCAAACAGTGGCTTTTGCCAGAGACTATCCTTTCCAGAGCATGAGCAAGAGATACAAGAAATTAAAAAAACAGTCATACTCCCACAGATCTAGCCCACTCGGTTGAACATTAAAGTCACTCAGACAAATCAATGGCGTGTGGGCTTAAGTATTCATTCTCGAGGTCCTTCTTCTTCTTCTTCTGGTGTGGAGCAGGCAGCACACAAAGGCAACCCCAAGGAAGAGAAGGGAAAACAAGGGAGGATCAGTCAGTTATCAGCATGGAACCTGGTAACCCTGGAACCACTGAACTAGGATGGGTCTGCAGGGCATAAGGTGTGCTGTCGAATCACCAGCCGACAGGTATCACTGCATTAGGTTCCATCAGACTGATTTAGCAGGCGCAGGAAAGGAACACATGGGAAGGGGACTGCAGGTCTCTGTGTTTGCTTGTTCATTCGAAAGGAAAGGGGTGCAGTGGTCAGTTAAACAACAGCGCCCTCACCTGGTTGGTTGAGCCAGGTACACCGTGACACATTTACATTTTAGACATTTAGCAGACGCTCTTATCCAGAGCGACTTACAGTAAGTACAGGGACATTCCCCCCGAGGCAAGTCGGGTGAAGTGCCTTGCCCAAGGACACAACGTCATTTTGCATGGCCGGGAATCGAACTGGCAACCTTCAGATTACTAGCCCGACTCCCTAACCGCTCAACCACCTGACTCCCTGACACCACAGTGCAGCAGCACCAAACCGTACAGGACCTGGAGCAGGACTGCCCAACCCAGGGCTGGAGGAGTGCTAACATCCTGTTGGTGTTTGTTCCCAACCCTACTCAAGAACATCTGGTTCTGATAGGCGTGCGAGGAAGATTGTGGCAGACCCCTCCCACCCCTCCCTCCCTGTTCCAGCTACTCCCCTCTGGCAGAAGGCTGCGGTCCATCAGGACCAAAACCTCACGCCATAAGAACAGTTTCTTTCCATCTGCTACTGGCCTCTTCAACAAGGCCAAGGACTCCCATTGACATTCATTCACTTATTTAACTATTATAAGTCCATCTAATGGAAATTCAGTATGCATAAGCACTATGTTGACCATTCATGCTGCTCATTCTATTCTTATTTTTATATACATTTTATTTTATATTTAAATTGTTGTATTCTTAGATTGTTTAGTCCTTAGAAATAGTTAAACTTTTGTACTTTTACTTAATTTAAGATTCGTATATGTTTAGTGTTTTGCACCTCCCTGCCACAGTAAATTCCGTGTTTGTATAACATACATGGCGAATAAACCGGATTCTGATTCTGATATTCAGTTGGTTGACGAGCTGAATCGTGTTTAGAGTGAAAACCCACACGTTTTTGTATTTTTTTTTTTAGATCTTCAGGAGCTGCTGAGGTTGACAACCCTGGCCTAGAGATTTACAATAGTGCCTTCTCCAAAACGATGTTTGTCACTATTTGAAAGAAGAAAAAACAAGTATGCCTGTATGAGAACCGATGAACCTCCTCAGGAATCCTACTGGATTATCGCAAACACACAATGTACAGTAAGAGATATAACAAAAGGCAACAACAAGAAGTCAGAAAATACCATTCTTCAAGCAACCCCATGGAAGTGCATTGACAGCACTGATGGAATAATGGCAGAACACAGAACTGTGCTAGATACATAAATCTGGTTTGATTTAAGACTGCATGAAACGTTTGTCATATGTTTCTAGAACACAGGCTGGTGCTCTGCTGCCCTCTGTTGGTCGATCTCCTCCATTAAACTCGGAGAATGGGCAGGACCAATGTGATTGTGGCGTAAGGATCCATTTAGGCTGTGGACTTAATCTTGTTTGTTTGCTTCTCACATTCAGCTCTGCTACCTCTGCACGCCAAACAACTGGATGCGTTTCAAAACACAACATGAAAGAAATCATCTTGTGTCGATGACTCAAGGAATGCACACATAAAGATCTCCCACACAACAGTGGTGGGCTGGTTGTAACTATTCAATTCATTGTCATACAAGAGCAGTAACAGACGAATCAGAGGGCAGCAGCTGGAGTGAGGAAACAGCCCTGCTTTTGGGAGAGCTGCCAGGCTGAGATACACACACACTTGAAATGAGATCACTGCCTCTGCAGCACTCAGCTCAGAGACCCTGCGTATGTACTGAGAGGAGAGAGGAGAGGTGAGGAGGAGGTTCTCTCACACTAATTACTGACAGAGCAGAGAACTACGCTATGTAGAGCAGGGGTTCTCAAACTTTTTGGGGCCAGTGACCCCTTACTGGGGAGAAAATGTTCCAAGGACCCACCCCCATAATCATAACCCCCATTCAGCACACCCTTTGTGCTCTTAAATGGGCACAATATGCTTGTTTTATTGGTGCAAATGGTCCCCATCTGTAGACTATTGTATTTTTTTTTTTCATTTTGTAATGATACAGCACAATTTTACAACATTATAATTTATGGCAAATCATTTTGCTGACCCCCTGGCTATGGTTGGCGGACCCCTAGGGATCCCCACTTTGAGAACCACTGATGTAGAGGATCTCTCGGCACAGGCGCTGAACAGACACGCCCTCAGACTAAAGCAGGAAATATGCACATGTGCGCGCACACAGATTATGAAACACCTCAGCAATCATTATTATAGAAATGTATCAGAAAATGGCTGTACCAGTCTCTTTCTCTTAAAGTAACTGCTCTGTGCATCCTTTCCTGCTATTTCCTCTCCAGAAGGCATTATTAAAAGGAAGTTGCCACTACCTAATAAGAGAGTCCATGCCAAAATCCCCCTTGATCAAAGAATACATTCGATCCTGAAAAATGACTTCAATTAAATAAGACATGTTCAACCTCAAACTAATTCAGATCAAAGCCGCTTTCATCTTTCCATTGCATATGTTAGAGGAATAAAGGTTTCAGCAGGGCTGACACCCTCGCATGCATGGAGCGACCAAGGATGAGCTGGCAGCCGTGTAGAAAACACGTTAACGCACAAAGCTTCCTTTAGACATTGTTGCATCTCTCTCCTTCTCTCCCTCTCTCCCTCTCTCCTTCTCTCCTTCTCTCCTTCTCTCCTTCTCTCCTTCTCTCCTTCTCTCCTTCTCTTTCACTCGTTTTTTTTTCTTCATCGCTAACCATGAACATTTTCAACTTGAGCGAAAGATGCGAATAGGCGTGTTTGCATTGACTTTACATGTAATCTTGCCGCACGAAAATTCGCTTTGCGTTCGGTGTAAACATAGCATTAGTCTCACAAGGGCCTAACATTGCAGTTAAACATGCACACAAACAGCACCTGAAAAAAAACCTTCTGACGTCATATTTCTCTAAACACACCCCTTTGAATTGCACAGCCAACCATACTAAGAGGAAAACACAGCTCTGTTTGTGTAAGGTTCGTTGGCTTGCTGTAATGTAGCGCTCAAGTACTGCGCAAAAATACCTTCTCCAATGGCCACAACATTAATCTTGCACAGTCTGTTGGGAAACCTGTTGGCAAGGTGTTGCAATGAGACTGCCACACCTAGAACCAGTGGGAGAATAAAACAGACCAGCCAGTCCAATGCATTTCCTAATCCTCCCTCTGCTCCCTAGAGAGAGCTCCACACAGCAGAGTCCATTAGAGGCCAGCGTGGTGGGGTAATAGCTCGACACTAGCCGGCAGCCATTCCAGTTCCAGCCTAGCCAATCATCGAAGCTAATTCTGAAGCAAAGTCCAGACAGAGGGTGAACGGACTAGGACACTTCTGGGGAGAAGAGGGGGAGATAATTATTTAAAAAAATTACTGTAAAAAAAAAAAAGAAGGTCTCTTGAGATCGTAAGCCTCTACAGTTTGGGGGAGGGGGGCCAGTGCATGTGAGACTAGCGTGCCACTGCTAGCGTTTCAGTTGGGAGGGTAACAAATGCACGGTAGAGTAAGAGGAACCTGAACTCATGATTCTACGGGGGCACCGTGTGGCCTTTTCAACAGACACTGGGTGGAACAGATCTGGACACATGATTGTGACTCATCATTGTAAGTCCCATGCACTCAGTCACCTCCCTGACAGCACACACCAACAACTATTGTGTCACGAGAGCGGCTTTGGTTACTTTTGCGTTTGGGGGTCACCACTAAATGGAGCGTCTGCAGAAATCATTTGCACTTTAAAGAGCTCCAGTCAGGTGTGGAGTTCACGTTCTCATTACTGGAGCTTATGTAAGTCAACACGAAAACAATGACACAAACAAACAAACGCACATATGGCTGCAGCTGCTGCCTGGATGCTTGAGCATATCTATTAAGGTTTCAACCCTTCATCTCCCTCAGAGAGTGCGAAAGAGCGGTTATTTCTGTCCTCCGTGCGTCTTGCTAGCCTGTAAGGAGTTCCTCCTCAGGGCTCTGGGAATACTTCAACCTGGCAGAGAAGAGGCCGTGATGCATTTCATCAGTGGAGTGGATCCTTGCGTAAACAAAGACAAGCCGCCTTTCTCTCTCTCTTTCTCTCTCTTAGGGAGGAACTTGAAATCAGGGAAGGCAAACAAGACACTGGCTGACTGCGGTATAAAACCATGATCCGTGGCATATTTGTTTCTGAGGGCATTGTCCTGTCAGTCATTCAGACACCTCGTTGGGTAAAGCCAATTGGGAATCTGGCAGCCGGCCAGCTTACGTACTTTCAACCGGGGGAGTGGAACTTCAAGTGTACACATTTACACTGTCACACTGCATGACTAATGACACCGCCTCCTCCATAAATAAACAATGAAAACAAATGTTCTAAAAAGGCGAGCTGCAATCTTCCGGTCCATGTCTTGCTCCCAACTCCAAGCCTGAACTTCAGCTTTGGCTACAGATCTGGATCCCCAGATGAGACGGTGGATTGATGGGGTCCACGGTTGCCAGGGACGGTGGATTTATGGGGTCCACGGTTGCCAGGGGGAACCAAGTCCAACAAGACATCATCATCATTGGGTGAATTAACCAAATCGGCCAGCAGAGGTCCTACCATTATTCTACCAAAAGAAGTACATCTGCAGCACAAGTTATTCCAGTATCAATCAACCTAGAAATCCTTCGTATTCACTCCCATATCTAATAAAAGAAAGCCAAGCATAGATGGATCAAACACAAACTCCTGTACGGAACAGCATAACATGTGTGCGTGTGTGTGTTGGGGGGGGGAAGGAGAGGGGGGGGGGCACAGCCCTAGTGTGAAGAACAGCACTAGGGTGGGAGTGCTGCATTTACCCCAGCGTGAGTAGCACCTATATTTAAACCTGGTGTCTCGTGTTGCAGCAACATTCATCCCCGCCTGTGACACAGCATGCCAGGGATGGCGGAGGCCTCGCTGGACGGAGGAATCACAACAGAGTACAGGAGAGCCCGTTAAACGCTCTTATGAAGCCCTGTCCCTCCACCCCAACCCCCCCTCTCTCACCCCCACCCCCCCCTCTCTCACCCCACCCCCCCCTCTCTCACCCCACCCCCCTCTCTCACCCCCACCCCCCTCTCTCACCCCCACCCCCCTCTCTCACCCCCACCCCTCTCTCTCACCCCACCCCCCCCTCTCTCACCCCACCACCCCCTCTCTCACCCCCACCCCTCTCTCTCACCCCACCCCCCCCTCTCTCACCCCCACCCCTCTCTCTCACCCCCACCCCCTCTCTCACCCCCACCCCCCTCTCTCACCCCCACCCCTCTCTCTCACCCCCACCCCCCTCTCTCACCCCCACCCCCCTCTCTCACCCCCACCCCCCTCTCTCACCCCAACCCCCCTCTCTCACCCCCACCCCTACCCCTCTCTCTCACCCCAACCCCCCTCTCACCCCCACCCCCCTCTCTCACCCCCAACCCCCCTCTCACCCCCACCCCCCTCTCTCACCCCCAACCCCTCTCTCACCCCCAACCCCCCTCTCACCCCCACCCCCCTCTCTCACCCCCAACCCCTCTCTCACCCCCACCCCCCTCTCACCCCCACCCCCCTCTCTCACCCCCACCCCCCTCTCTCACCCCAACCCCCCTCTCTCACCCCCACCCCTACCCCTCTCTCTCACCCCAACCCCCCTCTCACCCCCACCCCCCTCTCTCACCCCCAACCCCTCTCTCACCCCCACCCCCTCTCTCACCCTGCCACTAAAACTAGCAGGAAGCTGCAGGGAGCTGTGCAGGGAAACTAATGCTCCATCAGAACAACTTTTTTTCTTCTTCCGCAAGTCCATAAAAAAACACCCCCTTGGCTGTGTTTGTTTAGGGGGCCCAGGCTCGATGCCCATCCCCTTCCAGTGCAACAGGCAGGCAGGCTATCTATAGCACCCAACGAGAGGGAGCATAGGAGGGTTTTTGGGCAGTACTGTCCGCGTTGTCGACTATCCGGGAGTCAGCTGACCTACGACAGACGGACAGCGCTCTAGGGAGTGGAGAAGCCAGCCAGTCTTGAGAGCTCACTGATTACCAGAGCTGTTGGTTATCCCGTCAGCGTGTGAGACAATGTGATACGATAGTCAGTCGACTGCACAGCAGGTGTTTGTTGAGGCTGTTGGCAGTGGTCTCCCAGGAAAAAAAGGGTGGGCACACACATAGGAAGTTCGCCGTGGAGAATGTAGTTGTGGGTCTGTGGGAGACAGGGGAGTGGGTGGGAGCTAGTGGAACAGCAGCATCGCTGGTGAGTGAAGTGCTAAATGCAATACATTATCCAATCACTGCAACTGTCTCGAGATCCCTCTGCATCCTGTCTTAGACACAAAACACCCAGCGGGACAAGAGGCTGGCTTGGCAGGGATACAATTACAATAATGCCATGCAATTTGCATGCACCTGTTCTAAAAGGTTGTTCTCGTCTCGTGAGAGTTTTGACGAGGCCGGTGAAACCCTGGAGCGTACGAAGCGTAGGAACGGCTTCGGGAAGGAAGAGCTGAGCTGCTGTCCGCTCGGAAACAACCGGAAACCATCAGCAGCATCGCTGGTCTTCTCCAGATGTCTAATAACAATCAACGAAAGCTCCAGGCTCAGGGTGGGACATTAATCTCTCTCTGACTGGTGCTAAATTGAAAACTTGGCAGCAAGCAGCACATCAATGCTGCCCAGCCTCATCTTCCAGTCCCCTGTACGATGGTGGGAGAGGAGGTAAAGTGCTGCTTAGCCTCCTTCTCTAAACAGGTCTCCTTTATGGTTCGAGATGGATGTCGCGCAGCTAGGAAAGACAGAGGGACTCTGCCATGGCCTGTTTATGCTGGCAGGGTGAAATTGTAACAATTTGTTTTTCGAAAAGAGAAATCGTGTTCCAAGCACTGGCTGGACTTTTTCTTTTTTTACATGGCGCTCGGAGAGCTCCCACAGCTGCTCCTGGTGTGAGCAGAGACACAGCCTCCCAGAGTCCCAACCTCCCAGAGCCCCAGCCTCCCAGAGCCCCTGAATCAACACATACAATCTGGGCAACAACTGGACCGAACTGTGCTCACCGGAGGGGAGACAGAGAGAGAGACAGAGAGAGAGACAGAGAGACAGAGAGAGAGACAGAGAGACAGAGAGAGAGACAGAGAGACAGAGAGAGAGAGAGAGAGAGAGAGAGAGAGAGAGCTGTTTGTATGGGCACAATACTCTTTTAAACAGCTTATCACACATCCTTGTTTAGAAGGATAAAAACTTGGCTTGAGTCACAGGGACAAGATAATGGATTTCACAAAGGAGCAACAGGTTGGGTTTTCATCCTACTTAGCATGTGTGCAGTGCAGGTAGCTGGTGGGGACTCAAAGGGAAAGTAAATTAGCCATCAGAGCAACGAGGAAAGCTAATGTGGGTATGTGTACGTGAGCGAGTGTGTGTTTCTCTCACTAAACTCTTACAAATTCGCCTACGCGACGTAGTCTGGGGTGCAGAATAGAATGAAGCCGCTGACACTACAGTCTACAGTGATAACAGATTGATATGGCTCAGTAAAGAACCTCGATACAGACACAATCCCATTTCCAACAAGCCAGCCCTGTCCCTTGGACTCAACCTGGCCCATGATCAGCAAAGGCCAGCTCATAGCAGATGATCAAAACTGGGATTAAGCCTTACTATAAGCTCAACTGCTCTGAGCTTCGAATCAAAGACATCGCACTGCTAAGAGGCTTTGAAGCCAAAGTATTATTCCACGACCGAACCCTTGAGGAAGAACATTCATTCACCACTCAGAGGGGCTCAGCTATATAGTCTGTGGCTACAGAGGATTCCTGTCCGAGAGCCAGTGCATCTATCCAGCTGAAGCTGAAACTGAGCGAGACAAAGTGACTAGGTCTTGTGAAACAGGGTCTGGCCCTAGCCCAGGGCTCCCCGGTCTCTGCCAGGTCTGGGCTGAGATCTAACACCAACGGTGAGAGAATCTGTCACCACGCACAGAGGAAAACCACACTGGGGACCCTCTCTTTGCACCAGGATGGGGCAGGGGGAGTGGGCTTGAAGACTAGGCCCCTGTTTGCATGGTACCCATGTGCGCATGTCGATTTCCCACCTTTACATATCAAACAGAAGTTGGTTGGTCGGTGGTTTTGAAGCCATGCTGGCCAAAGCACCGTCCATGAACGAGCGGTTTCTAAATAACAATATCAGTTGGAATAAGATCAACAGTGAATCCGATGAAATATCATCAGAGAAGCAAACAGAATTCTAGCGTGGCATGACTCGGGCCAGCTTTCGCATTGAGAAAAGGCCTTAATCAGCACCTGGGGCAGTCATAGACATGAAAATCTCCCTAGTCCTTGACTCTCTCACACACACACACACACACACACACACACACACACACACACAGCTCGCCAGATGGCAGAGACCCCACAGAGACCGCAATGCATGAGAGCGGTCGGAGCAGCTCAAAGCTGACTGACTGTTGCCTGCGGCAACGGGACTCAAGGGGACTCCAGAGTCGTGGAGCCAGAGACAGACATGACGAACAGCCAATCCAGATATGCTGGTTTCCCCTCCCAAATCTCATTACACGCACACACACACAAAGATCCTCAACAGGAGTGGCCGGGTGAGTCAGCGACACAACTGTCAGCCTCTCCCTTGAGCAGGGAGTAAACACTCCCCTCAGCGCCTGTGGAGTCTGACTGCAGCAGAACCAGAGTCCCCTGCAAGCCATAACAGGAACGATGGGGAACCTTGTGCATCAACAAAGCTACCCTCTCACTGAGTGGCCTGTTAGAACAGCCTGAACGAGGAACCCCTTGGGCCCACGCTTCTCTTTTTGTTTCACGCATTCCCTTCACGGCTCGAGCCTAGTTTCCCGCTTGGGTTTTCCCAGATAACTCTGTCTGATCGATACGAACGCTATGCTCTGACAGAGTCATCCTCCTGGGAGAGAGAGCTATTCAAAGTTCAAAGGCTGCCTCAGACACTGAGATGTGTGGGTTGGGACTGTGTGTGTGTGTGTGTGTGTGTATGTGTGTGTGTGTGCGTGCGTAGGGGGACAGAGCAGGAACTCCCTCCCTGATGAATCCGGCCACCTTGCCCCCCTGCCGTTCTCTCTCTCTGTGTGCAGCCAGGTAGACTCAGAGCCCCATTAGCTGAGTACCAAACGCTCCCCTCTGACTGAAGTGAGATCAGTGGGGAGCCATTCCAGGGCTTGTCTGCCGGGCAGGCTAGCTTGCGAGCTGATTCACTTGAGCAGAGCATCACTCATCAAAATGAAACAAATCCACAAGCGTTCCGCGTCTGTGACACGCTGTTCCATCCTGCAGATCTGATAACGGCACGCCTCGCTTTTATAGACGCCTTAGAAGCTCCAGCTCCGGCCCGTGGGCGTGGAGCCGCAGCTCCAAAGAGAGGGTTGAGGTTGGGGAGGGCCGTGTGACGCAACAGATCCAGTAAGACTTCCCCCAAACTCCTCCTACTCTAGACGGATGATGATTCTCTCTGTTTCAAGCGAGAAGCGTGAGTGGAGCTGCAGATGTGCCTAAGCAGACAGACTGGAGGTTCCTTCTCCAGTCAGGACACAGTTTGTGACCCAGTCGCTAGCCTAACCCTTAAAATAACTACAAGGCAGCAGACCTACATGATTTTTTGTGGGACGTAATAGGTTTTCATTGGGTAAATACAAGCCACAACATTGAGCAATTACTGTTATCATTACTGTAGAACCAAGGAGCATAATAGAAAGATAGGTTTTCTTGGAAAGCAGCGGTATCAATTATTGATCCACTGGTAAAACGTCTGTGATGATGAGTCGTGCTTGTCATGTCCTGCAGTCAGGAGAGTTCGCTAATCTTTTTAAAGCACAGCATCAGCTACAGCCCAAACATACAGGAACACGCTGGGGAGACTTTTGTAAAATATTGGCCAGATTTCAGTTGACATGCTTTCCTCTGTTCTGTGGGATGAATAATGCAGCAGGAGGAATGAAGCAGCCTAATGAATATGGTGGTGGCAGAGCCGACTAGCTAGTCAAATATTTATGTTTCATATTGGAGTTTACAGAGGAGGGCTGTGCTGTTCCACCATGTCCTCAAAGAACATTGACTTTGATGGAGGTCCTGTGGGGGAAAAACTTTTCCCCGAATTAAGAGGTAGTCAGGTAGGGAGTCAGGTGGCTGAGCGGTGAGGGAATCGGGCTAGTAATCAGAAGGTTGCCAGTTCGATTCCCGGCCGTGCCAAATGACGTTGTGTCCTTGGGCAAGAAACTTCACCCTACTTGCCTCGGGGGGAATGTCCCTGTACTAACTAAGTCGCTCTGGATAAGAGCGTCTGCTAAATGACTAAGTGTAAATGTAAGAGGTAGGGTCGGACACACCAAGCACAGTCAAGCACAGTCCGAAAACAGTCTCAACAACAGTCCAGAAAACCCTATGAAGCCTGAAAGAAACATAGGGAGTGAAGAGACATGCGATAGTAGAAGTATGGAGCTATTTCAGTGCCAGCACAAACTGAATCAGCATTTAACAGTTTTGAATTAGAAATGTTCAAACTGAATAACCAACTGTTTTTCTCAATTATAAATAGCATTTCACAGACTGAAATTGAATCTTTGAAACTTAAATCATTAGGGGAAGACCACGACAATGATACTCTCTGTAGGCAACCACCCTATGTTTTGCGAACCTCCTTAAACTGATACTGATTATCTACCCTCCTGTTCTCATGATAGGTCAACATCCATCTCCACAGACCAATGGACCTCCAATCTACAGGATACTGCAATAAACGGGCAAACTATATGCATCAATACATTCACATGCAAAGGTCAACACCAATACATAACTACAGTGTTTCCCCTACCATTATATTAGGGGGGCGCCCAACGCCCCCCCCACCCCCCACCCCCCCTGGAAGGTCAAGTTAATTTAGAACATTTATGTAGCGCCAGATCACAAAGTAAGTCATTTAAGGTTACCTTTCCTATAAAACAGGTCTAAAGCTTGCTATTTTATTAAACAAACTAAATGGCCTAATGTTATTTATCTTATTTACACGACGGCATGTCATTTCTGTTTCTACATGGTCGCCCCCCCCTCAAAGCTGTAAACGTAGGGGAAACACTGAACTACAACATAACATTTTACAGACCACACACTGTAAACTCTTCCTTGTGGGCTTCAGAAAGAGTAACATCCACTCACTCTGGTCATGCCCACTCATAGACTCGCGGCCGGAGGTCCTCAACATGCCTCCCTGACAGCCCCTCCAGTGCTCGGCTAGGAGATCTGCCCACTATCCAAATATCTTTGACACACAAACCCTTTCTCCTCATATCCTTAGCAACTGCAAAAAGGTTACTCTTTTTAGCTGGAAAGACAGAACCAAAATATGATTAACCTGGCCCTGGCTCAACCTACTCATCGAACGCTCAAACCTGGAAAAACTCACAGCCACAGCACAGCTAAGGCTTTATGTTATCAAACATTTGTACACATTAACCCACAAATACTATAACAGTCCCTCGTTACAATCAATCTGAGTTTGAACTGAGAAGTACTCATCCGATAAGAGCCAATAACAGTTACATTAGATTTCAACCCATTTGATTCCATTTAAATCTGTAACATTTAACATACAATATTTAGTTTTAACATTTCAAATTACAAACTATTAAATGCAGATTCCCTTTGTGCTGGCATCAAAATAGCTCCATAAAAAAAGTCTACAGGCCTAATCGCTGTAAACAACTCTTATGGGCACAAAATGGACCCTCATCATTTGATTGGGGTTCAACATTCATCCAAGATATTTTATCTTGCATCGCCACAACAGTCAAGCCACTAGACACCACTGAGCAGATACACACCATCGGAAGGCTCATTCCAAGTGCTCAAAGACCCTTCACACATCGGTCACAGAGGACAGAGCTCATTAGTGTCCATTTATACGCTGACACATCATTGCTTCAATGTTGAGTTTAGCCAATTTCTCGTCTTTCCCTCTACTTGAACCTCAACCCAAATAGGGATTAGGTTAAATATGGGATTATGTGCCCCTTGGATTAATGAAATCTGTCAGATGGTTTGGCACCCTGTCTCGACAACAGACATGAGTTTGCAAAAGAAGTAGGTCTAGGCCTCGTCACTGCCCTGGCTGTGGGTCCCGTGCCAACATTAATTTGAACTGCAACGTTGCACCCAAAAAGAAAATGTTGCTTTCATAGCATTGTTGACTGAATTATTTGTAGGCCTTTACTGTAGAACAGCTAGGTTATACATTTATAATGAGGAACTTAATGACTTTGGCTTTCCTATTGCACATAAATCAACAGAAATGTCGTACATAACCAACATAAAGACCTGGCCACTCACTGCAAATATAAATGAGATGGGATGCCATAATTAAAGGCAATTAAATGAATGAATGAATAACATTGAGAGAGTAGAAGTTTAACATCTCTCAATCCATCTCTCAACAGCGCTATTTAGATTTCTGTACCTAAACCTGCCACACTAAAACCTATGACACACCGTACTTTGCCAGCATAAAATAAGGGAATTAGAAGATCACTGTAGTCTCTATCAAAAGGAGCCTCTGTTTCGAGTCATTGATCCCAGGATAGATCCATACAGCTGACTGGGTGTCCAATAAGCGATTTGCCTCCCTCTACAATCTCAGTACAGGGCTGTAAAACAGACGAGTTAAGCTGGAGGAGAAACACCGATTCTCTGATATGTGGATTATCCCATTAGCTCTTGGCAGAGCAGCAAGGCTTTGGGATTCAGTCCTTCGTTTTAGGACCTGTTCTTCCAGCTCAACTAGGAGATCCTTGGTGAGCTGAATACTTTCAAGGGGCCCAGAGAGACGACACTGGCAGAGGACTGGAGCTTGGGAGTGCAGTAGTTGCAGCAATGCGCTCCATTGACCACCTCATCCCTCTGCCGAGCTCAGGATGATGATGAGAGGCTATTGTGGCCACCGAAGAGAGGGCCTTCCACTGTGACAGGCAGGGGAAGTGAGGGAGGCACAGTGACCAAAACAGGCTTCATTTCACTAACTCTACAGCATGCTGCTTGTAGGAGCACAACTGATTTAAAAGAATACAAGAGTAAAAGTAGCTCTTCTCTTTGAAATGGTAGATAACAACCGTCTCTCCTCTGACTCTCTCCTTGCATACAAAGGTCTACTGACAGAACACATGATCAAGAACTGTGCCACCCTCAATAGTGGCAGTGCTGAACACAACAACCAACAGCCAAACTCCTAGTTCACAGCTTAACACCTCCTGACTATGTGATTTACTCCCTGCTGGCAGAGAGCTAGCTGGCAGTTGAAACTATGCTCTTCAAAACAAAGAGGTTTAGGCCATGCTGGCACGATTCTGCAAGCAAACGACCCAGAACCTCGGTTATTCTGCAGCTCAGTCGGGCGAAAATGATCTGATTAACATCTGCAGTGACCTTTACTGATTCAAAGCCCACAATGACATCAACAAATCAAATCTCCCAAGCTCCAAGCCCCCACATCACACTGACAACCTGTGGCCTACCTCGCTACGACTCTCTCACAGCCCACAAATGGATAGAGACGACATCAGCAAGAACTGCTGCTCAGTGCTCACCATGTGGCCGGCCGAGCAACCAAGCCGCAAAACAAGTCTCTCATTCAGCAAATCTCTCACGCCGACATACTCCAGCAGACTAGATAAGTATGTTTAATAGATTCCATACTTATTAGGGCAAGGCTTGTTCCCTATCAGACTGAGTCTGAGTTCAAAAGTTTCACAACAAACCTCAAATGCATGACAATGCACTGTGTCAAGTGTACCTTTTTCTGAAAATCGCCACCAAATTCTGACGGAGACCATCCTCATGTCATTCAGAATTTGGTTGGTGATTTTTTACTGGAATATCAGATTACTGCCTCTCTGTTCTACTGTTTGGCAGTATGCCACAAGGCTCCTCGAATTCATGAGGAAAGATTGCCTTGTTAACACAGAGAGGAGTGAGGATCGGAGGAAATGTGACTACTCTCCAGCATTCCTGTTCTCTTTACACTCTCTCTCTTCCTCTTTAAAAAAAAATGGAAGCTGCAGTGTATTCATGCAGAGTAGAGCATGTGCCAACACACAAAGGCTCACTCATGTGTCTGACACATTTCACTTTTGAGAGGCAACAAGGCAGGGCATTGCATCTACATGGATGTGACACATTCTGAGCAGTAGCTAGCTGTAGATGGATCACATGATGGTCTCTGATTACGCACACTCCTGTCATGAAGCCAATGGAATGAAACGTTAAGACATGGTGACCTCAGCTAACCTCTTCGGTGAACATCACATCGTAAATAGAATTCTCGAATATAGTTGAGAAGGGTGGGAGTTAAATTTGAGGAATAGAAAGTGTCTTTCCCTGAGCTAGTGGAACACATGACTGTTTTACTCCCACAAACACAAATGCAAAAACGGTTTCAAGTTATCAGCATATATACATACACACCAGCACAATCATGGTCAAAATGTGAATTATGTTTATGTTTGAAACTGAGACCAACTGACACTTTGCTCACCGTCTGTATCTGTATAAAGACTAATCATTAACCATGCTGACACTATATGCAAACAAAGGAGTAAAGCTCACAGGACAGTCATTTTCTAAACATGTTATTTTCTTTCAAAATCAGCACCGCAAAGAAAGGGTTGGGCTTTGTGTTTCATACAAAAGTTGTGAACATCAGAGGCAATAGAAGATGTGGCATTCAGACATGACACTACACAACATCTCTGTTATCATCCGTGTGACAAGTATGACTTACAAAGCAGGCCAAACCAAGCATTAATCAAGATAATGATAAAGACATGTTGAAGCAGGATGGCTGCAAAATTCTGACTCACTTGATGAAACATCGTGCTCCCTCGAAAGTATATCCTTCTTCCCAACCAGTCGGTAGATCTGATGAGGAAACAGATTAAACAACAGACTAAACAGGGTTGATTGGTATGCTAATGAATGACATTATAACAGCCTTCAGGGTGGTGGGTGTCGCGGTGCTGGGACCAACCATGCACACGGCCGCAACGCCATTTGGTCAGAGTGCGAGCACCTTAGGCTACCTAACAGACTTCAAGCGATACAGTCACAAGTGACAAAACGATAGCTAGTTAGCTAGCAAGATAGGTGGCCACTGGTTAATGAGTGCTACACACAGTAAAATTGACATTATTTATGAACATCTAATTGATGTGTATATGTTTGCTATTTGATTCAGTACAGTGTTCGCCCATAGTAGGTTAATTTAGTGGTGACTAGTAAGTTCGTATGTAGCTAGACTAGCTTGTCTAACCGCGTATCAGCAGCAGCTGTCGCTGCTGGAAAAATGTCAATCAATTACACACTGGCTTTGCTGCGTTACCTTGCTAGCAGGGCAGCGAGGTGTTTAGCTAACGATATTAGTTACCGAGAGGGTTGTCAAGTTCGAAATTTGAATTGTCTCATTTATTGTCTGAAGGGAGTATTGTTAATCGTATTTCCTTTTTTTACCTAACGCAGTGGACGAGTGTGTAGGTGGCCAGGTCAGGTAGTTAAGGCTAGCTAACGATACTGTTAGTGCTAACTGTAGTGCCAAATGTAGGGTGACCAAATTAACCGTCCAACGACTCTCTGGCACCAGTGGTGTGGGCAGTGGGCACCACCACGCTCAAGAAGAACAAATCGTTACAGATTTTCGCAGTACGCGAACCAAAACCAACACATCAAAGTAAGCAGTAGCAAAACAGAAACAGAGCGAGTTTCTTTGAGAGTATGTCGTTGGAAACACAGCATTGGCGTGTACAACATCAGATAATCTTAAAAGAAACTTCTCCACAAATGAAGTCGGAATACCTGGAGTTTTTCTGTGCCCGGTTATTACTGCCTCGCCACTTACTGGATGCAACCAGGTTGTACTCTTCGCTTCTTCGCTGTTGGTGAGAAATGGAAAGAGTGAAAACCCGTTGTAAGCTGTGCCTAAAAGAGTTACAATCATACATTAAGCCCGATAATAAAATCCAGTATGTCTTTACTTGATGAAGAAGACACGTCCATCCCGAGTAACCCCATAACTCCAAGAAGAAGGGAGACAAGAGATCCACTCGGGGTGTAGATCCGCCGCCATGTCTGGCAATACTAGTACTACAGCATTGAATAGCGCGTCTCCGCTAGAGCCGCTCGTACACCGAAACCTTGGCAACGGGCGAGTAGCTGTAAGGCTAAAAAAGTGAATCACTGGAGGTGCGGGCCTTTTTAAAATACTCATTAATGTCCTATGCATTTCCCCATATATAATCCGACATTTTACATTGGCAATAGTTGCAGTTGTAAAATGCATGTTTTACCAAATGAAATGGACTAGGATTGTGAGAAACAGATCATGCACGATACATTTTCCTTTACTAGACTAATACTGTTGCACACAACAGACAAAAAGAGTCACATGAAGCCTAATTAGATTCCTTTGCAAAAAGGAAGATTATATAGCACACCCTGCCTTGCTGCTACACTTTAATTAATATTTCTAAATGTGCCCTTAACTTCCGATAAATAAACTCCTCTTCTCATGGCATTGCTGTGCAGTCGGCAGTGTCAGCTCTTTACACCACACAAAGAGAGGTCACCAAACACCTCGGTAGTTATGCCTGGCTTGTTTGTTGGCTTTGCGCGGTATTGTGCTTAAGACTGTACAGTTTTCGCAGACAGGGCTTGTGATTGGTCACTGAGTGAGCGCCTCTACTCGGGTCAGGCACAGGCAGGCGTTGCTCATGGATAGGGAATCAACAAAGAAAAAAAGATCCATTACTTTACCTGGTCACATTTCTAACATTGAGCCCATTGTATGCTCTCCCGTGGTGATGCCGTCAGGGAAGTGACCTGTGACTAGAGCCTTGTTACAGAGAGTTGCTTGTTCTGCTCAAAACCAACAGAGCAGCAGCATGGACGGTTGTTTAAAGAATTTCTGAAACAAACACAAAACAGTGGTCGGTGAGGAGAATTCTCTGCTGTAGTGAACGACAAGAATGCCAAACAAATTAAAACCAAAGTTGTTGGTGTAACCTTCCCATCGGCCCTGTATTGATTGAGAATGGAGAGAGAAACAGACAGACAGAGAGAGAGAGAGAGAGAGAGAGAGAGAGAGCAGTAGTGGTGCAGCAGGATGCCAGGCCCAATACAAATAGCAGTAATGTGTCTCAAGGAGACCCATCACTCTCTAAGTTTGCCTCAGTTCATCCACTTTTTCTCCCTAACTCGATGTGACTTGAATTTTCCTTACCTTTAAACTGACAATAACAAAATAAATAATAAATAAGATACCTCTATGAAGAGTTTTAAGACTATCTCCCATTTTAAGAATAGCCGTCCTCATCATTTTTCCTACTCTGCGTTTTTTGACCAAGGTCAATAAGGTATGAATTTGCTTTGTCAAAGCCTGATACCGATTGGTCTATACCCACAGGGTCTGAAGGTGAGGTAGTGTCTCGCCGAGGAGGAACGAAGATACCCTGTTTCCTTTTCCAGGGAAAAGGCTCAGTTTCAGCTTGAGAGAGGCTGGACGTTTTTAGTCGAGCAGTCCAGTAAAAGAAAAAAAGAGGATGAGGAAAAAATGATGGAATCATATTTGACTTTCGACAAACTTTAGCCAGCAAAAAATTTGATCAAGATCATTTCAGTGGGGATCAGTAAGGGGTCAGACAGCTGAGCGGTTAGGGAATCGGGCTATTAATCAGAAGGTTGCCGGTTCGATTCCTGGCCGTGCAATTATGTTGTGTCCTTGGGCAAGGCACTTCACCCTACTTGCCTCGGGGAGAATGTCCCTGTACTTATTGTAAGTCGCTCTGGATGAGAGCGTCTGCTAAAATGACTAAATGTAAATTTCGTTCACTTGCGAATTCAGTGGTAATTGAGGCATTGTTGCTTGAAAGCTCAGGAAACTGAAGGTTTGAACCTGAAGGTTTGAACATGCATAAGGAACGGAGCAGACCGTTACGTTTCCACTACAAAAGTCTGTAAGATTAAGCTGGGTATCCCGGTTGATTCCAAAGTTCAAGCTGTCTTGGTATTGTTAAGAGTAGTGCAGTATACCGCTTGCTGTTCATGGTCTGTCCATATTGACACAAATGACAGTCCATTGCACAGGGGCTATTGAATCCTTTTTCTTTTACAGCCACAGGCATTTCTTTAGTGAAGTCCACCGTTGCCTAGATCCTGCTAGGGGTGAATCATGTGTGTTCGGCCCTGCTTACATATCAACCCAAAGAAGTCTCGTTCCTCTGAACGCCCTCATATCCTGAGGGCCTCATCACATTTCTGCAGCTTGTCACATCTGTCTCTGCTGAGGCTTATTTGAAATATTTGTTGTTTTAGCTACTGTCCTAATTAACATGGAGGTGGGGAATCCACTGTCACCTGGTATTCTCCCAGGGAAAAAGAGACAAATTAAAGTGAGCTATCTTTAGAGATGCGTTATGTTTCCCATAGTGGTTGACAAGACTAAGATGATACCCATTGTCGTTGGTTGTGGGATACCAGAAAATGAGTCACAATAAATACGTTCAGCACAGAGATTTTATCCTGAATTAGCAGATGAGGATGACATTGTCTCCAATTACAGTACATTACTCTCAAAAACCCTCCCCCTACAGAAACTAATAGGAGGAAAAGAAAAACAAATAAACATGGAAACAACCATACCAGACCACAGGAGCAAATGAGTCCTCGGCCCCCATGGAACTGTCCCATCTGTTTATCCCCTCTCTTGGCAGGCTACTGGGTTGAGTGGACTGACTCCCCCTAAAATGTCACTCTGGCCTTAAAAGTTAGCTAACTGTTTTTTAACATTTCATGCTAAATGAGCTGTGGAACTGCCTTAGAGATCCACAAATGTGCAGATTTATTCTAACTACAGCCCCTCTGATATGGTTGCTTTGTTGTTGAAGGAGAGGACTGTGAGCAGAGAGGCTTGTGGAATTGTTACGAAAAAAAACAGTGTTTTGTAAGCAGAGCAATTTGAAGACAATCATATTTCTCTCTCGGTTCAAAATATCCGAGAGAGAAGAAATAATTAAGAACTCACAGCATTGTGTCTGGCTGATACTGTGCTTTGAGGTCTTACGTAATTGCTCCAGAATTGTAAAAAAAAGAAAGAAAAAATAAGAGGTTCTTTTCAACATCTCAGGCCAGACTTGAGGCGTCAACATGTAATTAATGGATGTGTATATCAAGCAGCTGTTTGAGCGCCTTTGTTCTGTTGCCTGCCCTGCAGTCGTCATCCTCAGTGACTGGTCTCCAAGCTCTGAGGTTGCTGATTGACCACTTGGTCCTTAGTCTGGGTCCTCAGTGTCTCAGGCAGGATCACAGGCAACCCTGACATAATGGCTTGTTTTCATCTGTGCTAGTTGTTGTGCAAGACCAACTATTTGTCCTCAAATTGGGGAGATGTTATCCCAGCTCTACACTGCGCCTGTGCATAGGTTGTTATGGTACCCGTGGTACAATGGGTTGGAATGTAGTAAATATAACAGCCCACTAGCTTGTGTGGCTCACTGTATAGTCAGAGTTCACACTGTCTGTTCCTCTGAACTGAATGTGCTCTACTCTTTCTCTCCTATTTCAGAGTATCATTTTACAGGCATCTATTACCCACAAGCCAGTGCTGCTATTAGGGTCAGTCAAATCAGCAGGCGCTGGTGACACTGAGTGGTACTGATGGAAACAGTGGCATCATGTTGGCTTAGATGACGGTAGCAGTAGTAGTTTGGAAGATGTGTGCTGAAGGTTATTCAATTGTTAGATCGTTTGGTGGAATCAGTTGTCAAGTCAGTTAATAGTTCCCAATTTAATTCTTGGCTTTTACCAAATCTGCTGTCATGTCTCCATGTCCATGTCTCCTTTTAAGGACTGTAATGAAAGATACTACTTGGCCAGGATGTTAAACTTATTCCACACCTTCTGTAATCTCACTATATGAGGTTAACATGATGACCTCATAGGGATTTCATGGGGGTAGGGTGCAGTCCAAGTGGTTTTCCTCCCAGCACAGCCGCACAGCTTTTATGAGATATTTCCACAGATGATGTGTGTCATTAAAACCATAAGGAGTGAGCAATCTGCTTAGTGATTAGGGAATCATGTTGTAAGTGGTCTGGGGCAACAGCAATTAAAATGGCGAGGAGGGGAAATTAGAAAGTATTCAAATTGCAGTAACAGTAACTGTTTGCAAACCAGAACCCATTCCTCAGTCTTGCTGTTTTGGGTATTTCTGTCAATCTGCTTTTTAAAATGGAATCAGGAGCTGGCAGATTGTGTTTCCTGTACAGTTGTGACTATGAATAGGTAAGTGACTTCCCATCGACCAGGGTCTCAGACAGGAACCCACAGGGATCAGATCTCATACAGGCTAGACCAAAAGTGACGTCATGGACTTGAGATGAACAGCTGAGGTCATGTCACATGAGAACCAGAAATACAGTTCCGACTTTCTAGGATGGTGACCAACGATATATGTCGTCTGAAGCATTCTGATCTCTAGGAATCTTTCAAAAGCCAAGGCAAATCCAGTTGTTGTGGAAATAACTCAATTATGACATTTGCAACTGACTTGTGCTCGCTGGGTTTAAAGTCTTTGTTTTAAAGCACCTTGATAGCTTAATCGCCAGTAGGTTGGTCCTCTGGAAAGCTACTGACGACCTCATTTGCTGATTTAAAAGGTGGACTTTGAGTGAAACTTTTAGTTATATTGCCCCGTCTACCATAGACACCTAGCTGATTCCTAAGATAATGTGGAAACGTGCACTAGTGCTATTCCACTTTGGTCCCAACGCATCTCTACAGTATGTAGGCAAGCACATCGCACAACACAGCACATTACATATCGATTGTGGTGCATAAGATGTAGCTGGCATAATTACTTAGCGATCCATGGGTGGCATTTAAGTAATGAAGTAGATGATTAATTATAGTGTGGGTCTGTTTAATATTGATCAGAGTCTTTAGCTCGTCTCCGCCACGCTGCATAAATAACCCCTCGTGGGTGGGAACCTTGGATGTTCCCAAGCCATTAAAGATCATCACTTTTGCTGACAAAACACATCCTGACACACGTGTCCCCGAAGTTTCATCTTCACGAGTGCAAATTCATCCTGTTCGCTGTGTATTTATGCGAACCTATAAAAGATTATATAGACCCTTCCCAGGGGAATCCCCTTGGAAGTGGTACCTGAGTGTAATGGATTTGAAGGCAGATTATACAGTCAGTATTAAGTGGATGTAACTGTTTTGGCCTATATCGTGCCACTCCAACTCTAGTGTATGAAATCAAACAAACTTCAATGTATTTCAATGGTCATCAACACCCACCACTCAAGTAGCCAAGTGTGTTTGTTGAGTGTCGTGTACCAGAACGTCTAATGATGCACAGGACTTCCACTAAATGTGGAACTTACGACCCAAATAGTTATTCCTTGTCTTTCTTGAGGTTTCAACTTCTTGAGGTTGATCTATGGGCATCTGTGAGGCCCTCTGTAACATTGCTTGTAAAAAAAAAAATGGGCAGTACAAATTACATTTGATTTGATTTCCTCCAGCTGGGAAAGCAAGAGTTGTGACAGTCATAGTTGAATTGAGTCATGTGACTCAGGTCCCAGGTCATGTGAGACAGGACAGTCAGGAAGACCGGAGTCGTGTGCAGGGCAAACCTCCAGAGCCCCTCATGGACCATCGGACCTCTCTCACGCCCCAGCGAGGAGTGGGACGAGCTCAACAGTTTCCTGTCAACTTTTGTTGACAAACTCTCAGGCAGATATGTTTTATAAATAGGATGGATGAGCCTAAAGTTAAGTGGTGTGGCTCAAACATAGTCTCTGTCTTCATATTCAGCTATGATTGTCAAGGGGAGGACTACTCCCATGGAAATGGTATCTGTCTTCCATGTGGTCGATGACCATCAAAAGGGATAAAAGCAAAGCTTTGTGTTGTGAGGTATTGTCATTGAGCTTTAGATCTCCAGAAAACACATTGTCGGAGGCACAAAGCAGTTTTGAATGATTCAGCATTTTGGCTTTAGCATGTGGAGAAAATAATCCTACTCCCACCCTCAGTGGATCCACAAAACAGGCGCACAACAACAGCGCTAGGCTAAAAACATACGTTACTTTTTTAAATCCAAAAAAAATAAAAATCTTCCATGACTCAATGTCGGGAAAAACAAAGCATGTCAACACTATTGCCTTTCAAAACAAGTACTATGTAAGAACTGCAAGAAATGTACTGTGCGATCCAGCCTTTGACATAGCGGTACACATATTTATGTATGAACAGCTGTCGTGCTTTGAGCTATTTGCTCCTAGGATGTCTGCTAATTTGCCAAGGTCAGACGAGAGAGAACGAAAGATGGAGGAAAACAACCCACACATTTCGCTCTGTCTTTGTGTGATCAATCAAAGCAGATTCGCATAATCTTTCCCCACACCGACTGTATATTTAAAAAAGCATGTACAACGTGATGTTTCTTTGCCTTTTGTCCTGCAATCTTCACCTGAGCACTCTATAGTTTTCTTCAGGCTATAGAGGGAATTACTCAGGTTTCTCTCCACCTTTTGTACAGTGTCAGAGCCACTTAAGACCTCGACTACAGGAAATGTGTCAGTAAAGATTATTATTGTGTAAAAAAATTAATAATAATACATGAGCTCCTGCCACTTAGAATGACCCGCGGCCGGTCAGGGGACAATGAGATTCATTTTTGACGTCACAAAATTTGGCAAGTCTCTTCATGACCCCAGATTCTTCTGAAGTTGCAGATTCCCTCTGTTACTGTATGTGTCATGTGCGTGTGTGCTCATGCGTATGTGCTTCTATACATACCAATGAGAGTATTCATGCACGTGTGTGTGTGTGTGTGTGTGTGTAGCATAGCGTGATTCATGGCCTCTGCCACAGCAGCATGCATATATCACAACCTGACCCACATCCTGGACTAGTGAGTCATTGAGTTCTCTCCTCCCCCTTCTATATCTTGCCCTCTCTCTCCCTCGCTCTCTTTTATGAAGACAGTGATTAAACCAATTGCTATGAGAAGCAAATTCCCAGCACTTTGAGACCACCTACTGTACCAACATTTCCTTGCTGTCTAGAGCTACTATATGCAAAGAAATAGTATTCACTACTAAATAGTTTGTTTTGGAAATGCTGAATCTTAATTAAGGGCTTCTGAGATCTTCAGGTTGTGAGGGGAACTTGAAAATGGAGCCAACATCTAAAAATCATGTAACCTATGATTAATTAACTATATAATGCATCATCACTACATAAAGTAGTGATAAAGTATTGACAACAATGACACATAACATGATGCTTATCTCTGCAGGACATTTGGCAGTGGAATGATATCTCAACCAACGAACCGTGAAAGTTTACCAACACGTAATGGAAATTTCACTTGACTATGACAGAGAAAGTTAAATAAGCTCTTCGTTCTCTGTAGATAACAATACTTGTTTATTTTGTACTCCTCTTTTAGATAACACCATTTCCACATCATTACATAAATGATCAAAACTGAGTGCTGCATCATAGAAAGGGTTTTTGGCAAACTCTCCTGTACTGCACACCTGTTCAGGTGGACAACGATCAGCAAATTCTAACTAAAGCTCCCCTGCCAACACACACACACACAAACTAACATGCACACACAGCCATATGGCTGGCAGGTCAGAGTCAGCAACAAAAATAGGACTGTCGTGGTGAATTGGCTCTGAATCGATGAGGAGTGATTTATAATGGGAGAGCTGATCTCCTTCCTACTCAGGTCCAGTAAGCCCATATGATGGACCACTGGATCTGCTTTAAGCCAATGATGACAATTAACAAAAAAAACTAAAATTAGTCATTTAGCAGACGCTCTTATCCAGAGCGACTTACAGTAAGTACAGGGACATTCCCCCGAGGCAAGTAGGGTGAAGTGCCTTGCCCAAGAACACAACGTCATTTTGCACTGCCGGGAATCGAACTGGCAACCCTCAGATTACTAGCCCGATTCCCTAACCGCTCAGCCACCTGACTCCCCACCTGACTCCCCACCTGACTCCCCTATTTACACGTCAAATCAAGGGTGTAAAATGTATTTGGTTGAATCAATCAGGTCAGGGCTTAGAGTCCCAATAGCTACTGAAGAGATGTAGAGTTAAAGTGCACCATTATCACACATACCTTCACATTTTGCTTTGCTACGTCTCGTTTAAAATTGTTGATGTGTGCTCATGCCTGCTACTGTGTCTGTGTGTGTGTGTCGTGGTGACTGGAGCCAGGGTGACACAGCTGTACCCTGTGGAGGGGTCGTGTGAGGGCCAGTTCACTCGTCTCCCTGTGTTAGACTCAGCTAGGCCTGCTCATCCCTCCAACGACGAGTCCTAAGGATTGGGAGGCTGAGGGGAGCGGGGGGGGGGGGGGGGGGATGGGGGCTTCCTTAACCCTTGTGTTATCTTCCGGTCATTCTGACCCATCAGTCATTGTGACCCACCGTTGTATTGCGGCAACTTTAACGCATACAAAAACAAAGTGAAGCATTTTCTTTTAACCGTTGGGCTGTCTCAGACCCCCCACATTGCGAAGGTTAAAAGAAAAATATTTTTATTTGTTTTTGTATTGGGTAAAATTGGGTAAACACGACGATGGTTCGTTATGAACCTTTGGGTCATGTGACCCGAAGGCAGCACAAGGGTTAAGGCAGCATTCCTAATCAATGAGTATTGATTCCACACTTATTTCAGACGCAGCCAGGTTGACGGACGTCCCATCTCTCCCGGGCCACTCCGAGGGAGAGCAGGGTGCTAGAAGAAGAGTCCGGGCACTCAGCCTGCCTGTACACGCACACACACACACACACACACACACACACACACACACACACACACACACACACACACACACACACACACACAGGCCAACACTAACAGAAGGACACAAATGTATTATGAAACACCATCACAAGCATTGCTGTACTGCTACAGGCTCTATTAATGCATGTAGAAAACAGTGACATAATCTCAACCTCTCTCTCTCGGTCCTCTGTCCCTCTCTCTTCCGCAGACAATTAATCAGTGTTTTGTTGGTTGGATGGCACGTGGTCACTGCAGCTGCTGGGCTCAGCAGAAAGGTAAAATAAAAAAAAGAGAGAGAGAGAGAGGGAACCGCCCTTCCAAAGCAGCGGCCTCAGGGATGGACAGATGAATGGATGGATGGTTGAAAGAATGGATGGATAGATGATGGATGGATGGATGGGTGGGTGAATGGATGGATTGATCATGGATGGATATATGATAGATGGTTGGATGACTGTGGTGCTTTGATGACACACAGACAAAAAAAACCCTGTCATCTGTAATTTATAGATCAAAGAACTTATTACGAGAAAACTTTTCAGAGCGTACGGGATGGGGGGGAACTCTGCCATCCGTGTAAGTGCATTCGTGCCATGAGTACATTTACATTTAGCAGACGCTCTTATCCAGAGCGACTTACAGTAAGTACAGGGACATTCCCCGAGGCAAGTAGGGGGAAGTGCCTTGCCCAAGGACACAACGTCATTTAGCACGGCCGGGAATCGAACCGACGACCTTCTGATTACTAACCCGATTCTCTAACCGCTCAGCCACCTGACTCCCTACAGAGTACAGAGCTTCCTTGGATTCACTACCCCCCCTCTCTTATGCCACTCTTAGATTTACATACCGATGTAGGAGACACTTTAAAGCATCGTTTCTTACAGGAACAGCATCATCTGATCCCATGGCAACAGCATCATCTGATCCCATGGTTGGTCATTACTTTGGGCACAGCGCCCAGGATGGGGATTTCTTTAATGTACTAGAACATCAAAGAGACTGCAAAACAGAAGGCTACATAAGGATACCAACAGCAGCTAATTTTGATGAAGTGCAAAAATGCAGAGCTAACTTGCCTTGACTAAAGAAGCAGTGTTATAAATGATGTAATTACTTGCAAATTAATAGCAGGATAGCAAGACTTAGACATGAAAAACATTTGCATCTGTTGAATGTATCCCACTCAGCAATGAAACATTGATCTTAAGGTATGGGAGTCAGGTGGCTGAGCGGTTAGGGAAGCGGGCTAGTAATCAGAAGGTTGCCAGTTTGATTCCCGGCCGTGCCAGATGACGTTGTGTCCTTGGGCAAGGCACTTCACCCTACTTGCCTCGGGGAGAATGTCCCTGTACTTACTGTAAGTCACTCTGGATAAGAGCATCTGCTAAATGACTAAATGTAAATGTATGGGACATGAGGTGGAAGGCTATAGCATGATGGTCGATCAGTTTGAACGTGAGGCTGGGGCAGCTATCAAAACGGAACTCTGTTAGGACAATAAAAATAATACTTTGATGTTCTGGACATTATAGACAGTTTATCATTACTAAACATAGACAATTTGACATTAATCAATGCTTAAGTTTTGTCCATTAGTAGAAGACCACATAGGGACAGATACCTACATTAAAAGAGCATTAGCCAGCCATTGGGGGTACAGGGGATCAGGGTAAAAAAACGATTACAACCGTGTCTGCTGATTGAGCTCCTTGAATCCTTTCCAATTTGCAGATCATGACTGCTGTGAAACGCAATTAATGGGTTCCGGATTTAATTAGTCCTTGGTGATTAACCAGTTCCACACGGCTCATAGGAAGAGCTTCGGTCCAGAACGTTCCACTTAACCCTGGTTCTGGAAACGTTCCTCTCTTGAGTTAACAATATGTCTGTCTTTATTCAAGGTGCCTTCCACATAAACAAAAAACATGAGATATTAAATCAGAGTAAATTCTATCAAGTGCAATCTGTCTAAATGGAAAAAGCATCGTTGTTTCGTGGTGAGTGAACAACAACTTTGGCGGAAACAAATAAAGTAGAATGATGGTATTAGGGTCATCCTGCATTCATTATCACCCATCTTAAGGTGGATTGTCCTGACAACACAGACCCTGTTTCAAGATGTGCAGTAATGTCATGTTGAGGACATACCTAGCTATCCAAGCTGGCATGAATGTCAAAACACATATGAAGTGCCTATTGTTAGAGTGAGGCAGACAGGAAGGTATGCAGAGGACACAGATCATGTTTTTGTCTTTGTAAACCTATGCTACCACAGAAATAGCCTGACCTAAGTGAAGCCACACGATCCCTGGGTTCCTAGAGCTGCCATGAAAACATCACGTAACGTTCAACCATATCAGAATGTGCCACCTTAAACCAAACCCAAGAAAATGTTACCTGCAAATGTTGGAGTCAGGTGGCTGAGCGGTTAGGGAATCAGGCTAGTAATCTGAAGGTTGCCAGTTCGATTCCCGGCAGTTCAAAATGACGTTGTTTCCTTGGGCAAGGCACTTCACCCTACTAGCCTCAGGGGAATGTCCCTGTACTTACTGTAAGTCGCTCTGGATAAGAGCGTCTGCTAAATGTAATTGTGTCGTTACTAGAATGTCTTCGTAATGATGTGAGCAAACCTTTAGTCTTTGCAAGGCCGAATCAAATCTAAAGCAGATAAGGCAACCACACCACCTAGCATTGGTGTGCTCTTATCTTATGATACAAGAATGTAAATATGCCTCAGTCAAATAGGCCTACCCCTCACTGTAATTGCATTCCTTATAAAACACTTCCAATAAACTTGGCATGCTGTACAAACCTTGGGCAAGGAAGTTAAAATATGCAAATGTTCCCATCAAACTCAATTTGGGCCGTGCTTATTTACTCAGACTGAGCGTGGCTCTGAGGCTTCGCAAGCTGCTATCCAGTCCTCCTCGTCCCCAACGCAGTGTTTAACAGGTGTGCTGATTGTTTGCCGTAAATCATGCCCTTGCCAGATGTTGCCAAGCAACTGATTAATTAGTGCGTGCAGGACGGATGGACGGGGTACGTGAGCTCGTTTGTCACCGCGCTCTTTAGGGACGTCTGCATCGCTCCGTTCCTCCCACTCAGGCGGATAGTATTTGACTCCCGGTGGATCTAGAAACGGGTCAATTAACAACAAATTCATGTGGGGGTTTTCCTCACTGAGTGCGCAAATTATGTCGAAAGGTTGCTGATGTGCTTTGATCGGATTTGCTTACAAGTTTGAATTGAGATCATGACTGAAGCAGATGTTGTTTGTATATTGTTTCAGACTGATTCAAGCAGCAGGAACGTATTGCTCTTAACCTAGCAGTGAAACAGACAGATGTCAGAGTCTCTCCAATCTGTGTGTCTGTTGATGAGCTTCTGAAAGCTTTCAGACTAGCTGGTGGCATCTCAGGGGATACAGTCTGCTATAATAGAGAGACTGACATGGCAGACAGTCTCACAACCATTCCATTGCAAAACTGTCACTGTAATCTAATCTTTCAATTCTTCAGACACAATTATGGAAAGCTGATGAGTCATGAGTCCTTAATCTATATCACCTCTACCTTGCTGGTTTTGTGTCTATGGGATTGTACCTTCACACCAACATACATTGATCATGTTACTAATGCTTCATACCTACTCCATCTATCCTGTAGAGAGTAAGCTGGATCAGCCACTCAACATTCACCTCAGTCGCCTTCATACTAAACCTTACTTGGGTTTTTTAAGCTCTTATTTGTAAGTGATTTTTGACATCCTTGTCGGGCCACATAAACACAGCTGGGTCTGGGTGTCGCACCTTTCCACCCTGCCATCTCCCTGAGGCTTTTGGGAGTTGCACTGTGATTATCACAATAGAGCTGCAGCTCTTCACTTCTCTCATAATGGCAACTCCTTGTATGCCAGTTGAATTGAAATCACAGCCGATTCTGCGTAAAGAAACCTCCTAATTTCGCACCGTTGTGCTTGCGCTCCGCACCCAGCGGAGGGTTCAATGGAGGTGCATGGGAGCAGAGGAAGAGGGGAGATGCACAGCGGATCCACAGACCGACAGGCATAGTGAAAGGGAATTATTAAAAAAAAGGCTCTTCCTCCTGTCCTGTGATGCGTTTGTCGTGTAGGCTGCCGACTCTGTGCCTCTTCTAGATGGCTCGTGACCCGGCTCATCTCCAGACCAGCCTCATTCCTGTCACTGACAGCCTTTGTCCTCAGGGCACAAGAGACAACACACAGGGTGATGGCAGGGAGAATCCTAGATACTCATCTTAAACCTCTAAACCCTTTCAATGCCAATCCCTCTTGCTCTGTCCAAACTACTGTAGAAGTGTGACCCTTTTCTATTTTCAATGGCTGCCCTGGCTTGACAATGTAGGTTAATATCACTGGGTGAATTAACTAGGAGTATGAAGCTAGGGACCATGTGACCCGTGATGAAAACTAAATGGTCCAGATTTCGGGTCCCCATCCCACACAGCCCTCCTGGATCCCTGTGTGGCTAACATACACCAATTAATCTCTGGCATTTCTAAGGCAGACAGTGTAGACACAAAATGTATCACTTAAATTCTGGATCCAACTATCACTGGAGCATAAATCGCTCAGGGTTAGAAGAAGGCATTCATTTATTTTCTAGCTTGATGGAAATGACCAAAACAACTACTTTAATTATTTGTTGTTAAACAATTTTATGTAGGATTTCTGGTCAATTTATAGCGTTCCAGATCTGCTAGATATAAAGGATTTTCCTCCCAATTTCGGGGGGTCTTTTACGGCTCAGTAGAATATCTATAGCAGAGTAGTTTAGATTATATTTGCTTCATGGTTACAAAATGACTCACTGTTTCTTTGTGGCAGATCTCAACAGTTTATTCCCTCACAACTGACTGCACAATCTGACTCAATAGCCTGCAGCAGTACCAGACAAGGCCTCTGATGTTGCCTTAACGTTGTTGCCACCGGAGGATTTTGTCATCAGATAGCATTTGCACACAGCTGATGATATTACAATAGAAGACAAAGAATAGCCTACTCATGAGCAAAACTTTTCATGATCTGTCAGTGAACAGAGTTGCAGCTTCATGCACTTGTAGGTTTGAGGTAAACACCATGAGAATTAATGTTTAGAATCTGTTGCAAACTCTGCAGTTCCCCCAACTTAGTTGGTTCTGGGGAATTCCCATAATCGTAAAGTCTTGATAACACCCTAAAATGGTCGTTTAGGAGAACAGGAGCTTGATTGCTCATAACAAACACATCATCATTATAATTGCCCTGGGCCAGCTGGTCATAAAAGCTCCTGGTTAAACTGTGAGAGCGAAGCTAACTTTGAAAGAGCTAGCTTTTTCAAACTTTGTTGGAGTGCTGGGTTTACAAAATACCCTAATGGTTTTTAGGAAGCCACTCTCTTGCCTGTACTTACAAACTGAAGTTGGTCTGGGGGGTCCTAGATCCCCATTAAGATCACCCAATGAGATAGATACCCTTGGTGGCTGTGGTAGACATCACGTGTTCCCTGCTTTTCTTGTCACCAGAGCCTGCAAGGTCATCATTACTGGCATTCAGCCGCCCGACTCCAAGCTCTCATGGGCCGATGAATACCGGATTAGCCAGTGGAAATCCTGCTGGAATTCATTGTCACCACAATTCAATTAAAACCTTCCTCTCAACTTCTCAGTTTAGGGATTTAGCCAATCCTACTCAAATGTGAAGAGTGGCCCTAGGCAGTAGCTTATATTGTTGTAGTTTGGGCACCGACACTGTAAACTCAAAAGTTAGTAAAGTAGAATAGTAATCGACACACAACTATTCAGTGTAATGCTCAGCTAATGAGTCACCACATTATATTATATGCTGTAACTCCCATATGCATGCAAAATTGCTCCAAAGAAATCCCTTTACAGAGAGATGAGTACTCCTAATAACAATTGCATTTTTACTGCATGGGAATTATCTTCTCAACTTTTGGTTCCCAATGGGCCTGACAGGTCCAAGGTCCTCCCCTTCCTCCTCTGACACGGCTTCTTTCAGAGAAAACCAACCCTGCTGGACGGTGACCGAGCAATTACCAGTGTTGTGCACCACTGGTTCAGAGGAAACCTATAACATCGCATTCAGACAGAGAGAGGCAGCAGGGCAGCCCCTTCTTTGAGAAGTAGAACTAAAACAACTTCACCACAAGTTTTTCCTTCCTCCACAGCATGCAATTTAATGATAGGTCCCCTTGATGAGATTCAGTGCCCTTTCTCTGAGGTAAACAGTGGGCAGGAGTGCTTTGGTGATGCAGTGACTTTATAATACCAATGTCAGCTTCTCAATACAGCTGTCAGTTCTTGATTTCTAAATCCCTCATCACCCACCCACTTCACTTCAATTAATCCCTACAGCACCTCCAACTGAATCAGAAACCCTTCCTTTCAAATATCTATCTCCCTTCCGCCCCTCTTCCAGCCCGAGCCACTTCTGTAAACACACAAAGGCCTTTCACAGGTGGACCACTGTGTGTTCACTCATCTCTGACCACAGTGGGTTGATATGCCCCTCTGCTTCCAGTCTCACACAGGATGATGGGTTCACAGTGGTAGGGAAAACTAATGTTTGGGCTGTTCTGAGAAGAGAGCCAAAAAAGCTGAGTAACGAGATTTTTCTGGAATATTAAAGACATCTAAATGCATGGAACTGTCAGATGACTTGTGAGAAAGTCATAGAAAGTTCTGAGACTGGGACCCCTTATGACATGGTTTCAACTCTTCATCCTGGTTGACTGAGACACTGCCATAAATGAATGGCCCATGTCTGCCAAATGCCAAAAGGAGACAAATTAGGTGTATTTTGAACACCAGAGCAATATTCGTTCAATGCATGGAATTAGAACTTTGATGTTTTATTACATCACAAGTCTTCATGTGATAACATTCTTTTTGTCCTGAGGCTGATCTACTAAGCCTGTCGATGTGGTCCATTTTACAGAAGCTCAATGCTTAAGGAGATACATTTCTAAGGTAGGTTGTTTATACACCACAACCAAAAAGTGTTTTCCAAAGTGACTACGGTATGGGAGTCAGATGGCTGAGCGGTGAGGGAATCGGGCTAGTAATCCCAAGGTTGCCAGTTCGATTCCCGGTCATGCCAACTGATGTTGTGTCCTTAGGCAAAGCACTTCACCCTACTTGCCTCAGGAAAAATGTCCCTGTACTTACTGTAAGTCGCTCTGGATAAGAGCGTCTGCTAAATGTAAACTTACCTTGGCCATTCTGTTGACTGGATGTATGGCAAAGATCTGTATTGACCCCAAAAACAACATGGTGACAGATGGCACTACCTGCTGTGGCTGGGGTATACCCTTGACTGGCCATATTTCTAATGAATAGATGGCTAGCCACTTTATTCACAAAGAGGCCTGCACAGCAACACAAAGAGCTTAGTGTATAAAAAGTTAATGACATGAGTGACAGTGTTGGTGGTTTAGTACAGCATGGATATGACATTCTCAGCAGGGAGCAAATGCAGCGACGGGGCTCCCTAACATCAGAGGCAAGGGGGTTGGGGCTAAGATAGGCACACATTCGAAATGAGGGTACACAGGGAGAGGGATAGACAGACAGGGAGAGACAGAGAGAGAGAGACAGACAGACAGAGACAGAGAGAGACAGACAGACAGGGAGAGACAGAGAGAGAGAGACAGACAGGGAGAGACAGAGAGAGACAGACAGACAGGGAGAGACAGAGAGAGAGAGACAGACAGGGAGAGACAGAGAGAGAGAGACAGACAGACAGGGAGAGACAGAGAGAGAGAGACAGACAGGGAGAGACAGAGAGAGAGAGACAGACAGACAGGGAGAGACAGAGAGAGAGAGAGACAGACAGGGAGAGACAGAGAGAGAGACACAGAAGCTGTTTTGTTCCTCTGTGTTTGAGAAGGGGGGGGATGAAATCGAGGAGTCTTGGAGGGTGGGAGTGTTCCTCCTTGAGAGCGAGCACCCTTTCATCCCCCTCTTCTCAGCTGAAGGAGCAAAAAATAGCATCTAAGCAGCCAGCTCTGGACTCAGACTGGTGACATTTCTAGAGCTGTGGCTTTCTGACTCCTCAACTGAAATGCTTCCAAAATATACACTTTAAACATACTTTTTCAGTTCAGGTTTTTTTAACAGTTTTTTTTTTTGTCCTGTTCTTTACATTTCATTGTCAAATCAAAAGGGGGCATTTTACATCTCCAAATTTCCGATAGGCCTATACAATATGTGATGCAATCAACTGTGACATATTCAGAAGGTCAGTGATTACTTGATGTGTGATGGCTTTCCATGTCCTAGGGTGTCAAGGGTCAGATTAGGTCAGGCACTTTGAGGTTCATGTGTAAGGGAAGAGGATGAAGAACAGCAAGCTCCTGCCCTCCAAGAGGGAGGAAATCCAGCACATTTACCAATGCTACACCTCTGGCCAGAGGACTCTGCCTGCCGTTGGACTCCTCAGCTTCCTCCATAGGGAGCAAATGGAGACCACAGCCAATCAGGAGACGGCAGAGAGTCTGATTGACAGATATGAGATAGAAGAGACGGGTGAGCGTGGAATCCGCTTCGTTATTAACAGTCTGTTGATCGCGATTAACTGAAAGCAGCGTGTCGCTTCTCATAACCAAGGGTAAATTCAGCTTAGTCACCTACAGTTACGCTGGTCTCACATCTTCACTGACAAGTGTTTCGGTCATGGGAATGTTATGGTATATCCCAAGTGTTGTAGAACACAACTCCCACACGATGACAGAATGTTCTGCTGAAGGCTCAGTGGCCTCAGAGTGTGACAACACAGACAGGAAGTCGGGGAATCAGGCACATCAGAGGACTACTAGACCAGATGATGCCCAAGGGCTCAGTGTGCTGCTACTGTGCTGCTCTCACCATCACAAATGATAAGACAAGGCAAAAACAGGAGGGCTCACATAGCGACAGGTCAAGCTAAGCTGTTGTTGAATTTCAGAAAGTTCTATTTTACTCGAGTTTACACCCATCTATGTCAGGAATCTCTGTCTGTCTGACTGTTTTTGTGGCAGCGACAACCGGGCACTGTATGAGGTGGAATATCTTCCGGCGTGTTGCTCAAAACCCAAGAACGTGCAGTGCGTTATTATCCAAATAATTACATTAATTGGATAGGCCTATAAATATGACTTTTTTTTGCAACAAGAGTTGTAGCCACTGGTCTCGTGAACCGCTCACCCAATCGGTATCGTCCTAGTCTGAGCTCGCACAGACTGATATAAAAAGGCTGCTAAACTATGGAAGCAAATCAGTGACATAATGTTTTGAATTTCAAAAGGCATTGAATACTTAATATAGAAATGTAAACACCACCGAATTTCTTGGTTTTGAATTCACCTCTTTAAAATTGAAACACAAACAACTCACTACTGTTTAGCCATATACATTTAAACTACAGGGATTGGATTTCCATTGCATTGCTAGGCATCATCAAATAAGGACTTACTTGCTGGACACCACAAAAATGTTACCAAAAATCATACTGTGTCTATGTGTTAATCTGCCGCAGCCAGAGGAATGAAGACCATGACCTTTGAGGGGTTTCTTAGGTACATGGAGTCCAAGGACTGCTGTGTATTTGACCAGGCCCATGGAAAGGTTTACCAGGACATGACACAACCCCTTAGCGGATATTTCATCTCCTCCTCCCACAACACCTACCTCACTGGGGACCAGTTAGTGGGTCAGAGTGACCTGGACGCCTACACAAGGTAACACAGGCTCCTGGGAGGAGAGTTGGAAAGGTATACAGGTATACAGGTGACATGTAGCAGAGAGGATAGAGAGGCTGACTTGCAACCACATGCTCTGTAAGAGAGTCAGATGGCTGAGCGGTTAGGGAATCAGGCTTTTAATCAGAAGGTTGCTGGTTCGATTCAAGGCCTTGCAAAATGAAGTTGTGTCCTTGGGCAAGGCACTTCACTTGCCCAGTTCAGGGTAATGTCCCTGAACTTACTGTAAGTCACTATGGTTAAGAGTGTCTGCTAAATGTAATGTAAATGTATAGGACTGTAGAAATCGTCTGACATTTGAAAAGGAAATCACTTTTGTGGTGTACTTTTCCTTTTGGAATAAATCTCGGCACATTTTAAACCGATGCAACTTCTGAGAAAGTCACAGAAAGATTTTGAGACTGGGCTTCCTTGAGAAGTGAAGATTGGTAGGGGGTATTTTAGAGTACGTCTTGTCAGGAATCGACGCTGGCCTATATACTGGGGTAAGAGGCCCATTCCATTGTCCACACACTCAATCTTTCCCTCGTGCATGCTGACCCTCTGCTGTGCTGACCCAGACAGGGAAGTGGCTCTCCTGCCCCGCAGAGGACAATGGAGGTGTGATGAGAAAGAGGCTGATGAGAACAGAGTAGCGTATTTATAGTCCCTTCGGGATCCAGGGAGCACTCTCTCCTTTCTGTAACCCTTTCGTCAAGTGGCCGAGCAAGCCCGGTTTACTTAGCTAATGAAAGAGCCATAAGCACGTTGAGGGATGGAGAGCAGTGTGACCTGTCAGCGCTGCGGCTCTGTCAGGTGAGATGGCGAGAGGGAGATGGGATTAACGTGAAGTACAGAGGGCCGGTGTTCCAGTAAGACTTGTGCAAGATGGGAGATCTGAAGTTGTTTCGTTTTTTTTTTACGGACAAATTGGGATGCAGCCTTATTAATCATTGAGGGTTTTTGGCTTTGTGTCGTTCAGATACTGTAATCCCAAACATGTTTTCACGCTGGCTTTTCCGGATCCACTTTAAGCCTGTGGAAAACAGTGTTATATTGTTCACAGGAAATTGGAATTTGCCTCTAACAACTGCTACAAGGTTTTCTCTGTAGTCGTCCAACCTCTCATCTCAGCTCTCATCCTAGCTCTCATCCCTTTTCATTAATAAAGAATTACAAACTTTAAAAATATATTTTATATCTGATGTGTGTTCCTGCAGTGCTCTAAGGAAAGGCTGCCGCTGTTTGGAGATTGACTGCTGGGATGGTCCAGATGAAGAGCCCATTGTCTACCACGGCTACACTCTGACCACCAAGATCCTCTTCAGAGACGTCATCACAACCGTAGAGCAGCACGCTTTTGAGGTGGTGCACACTGTACACAGCAACACAAGATGGAAACCGTCCAGCAGGGAGTGGACGCGCCCCCGGTCCTGCGTCAGGGCTCTCTATTCTTCTGGCTCTTAAGAAGCCTGCTGTGTTGTCTTCATTCTAATTAATGGCGTTCTTAATAGCAGTGTTGTGCACTGTGGGGGGCTCCTTTTTATTCAGAGAGCTTTGGCCGTTTGCTGTGATGTCTGGGGACCTGGTATTCAGGCGTGTTTGATTCACAAACTATTGAGAAGAGACTTTGGAGTATGTGTGTTTATCTTCTGACTTTTGTGTGCTAGGTGTCTCCCTTCCCTGTTATCCTGTCCCTGGAGAACCACTGCTCTCCTGGGCAGCAGGAGGTCATGGCCCACTACCTCACCTCCATCCTGGGGGGAAAACTGTGTTCCAGCCTGGATCTCACCACCCTTGTAGAACTGCCCAGCCCAGAAGTAAGCAAGCATCAATATCAACAGGAAGTTGAGTTCTTGATGTAATTTGACATAATGAGGTTACCACTGCCTGAATTTTAAAATAGGTCTTTGCTTGTGCGATAGAAATTGCAGGCACAGTAAGTGCATCTAAACCTATTTATTTTCTGTCATTCAGAAATAAAAATTCTTAGTAGGAGGGGAGGGCCTCATTAGTTAGTGTCTGAGGTGGCTCATCAAGCAGTTTCTCTTCCCTCTACCTTCTCTGGCCCCACCTCTGGGAGTACAGTATGTTACTGTCCTGGATCATAATCCTTACAAGGCCGTCCAATCTCACAGACTCCCTCAGAATCAGTGGAGCGGCCAGGCTGAAAAAGATGGAACCATGAATAGTTCTTGAGCACTTTGGTGAGGAGCGTTCATTTCTGTTTCTCGCTCTGCGAAGCAGACTTCCTCTCTGAAATGGTCTGCTTCACTTTAAACTGCGGTTGTGGATAACTCTGAGGGGACCTGTGTGTCCATTTGTCTGTCTGCCCAACCCACACTATTTGGAGGTCAAAGGCTTTTCTAGACATTGTATGAATGTGTTCTGGCTCTTTGGGTTCTCTTTCATGCTTTATGAAATGAATTGTGATAGAATCCTCTAAGTCTGACTTTCCTCTACACATCAATCTTTCATCTTTAAGGCTTGCGAAGCATTGCATTAAATGAAAGCCTCGATGAATCTAATAACTTGGTCTTGACTCCCAACCCTCTTCAGATATTCAATCCATTTTCACGAGGAGCCGTCACACACACACACACGCTTTCAAGGATAGCTACTTACCTAGTACTGTCCCTTGATAATTTGTGGGGCCTTTTAGTATGCCAGTAATAGTGATGGTCAGCACATTATAATCTTGTAATGCCGCCTTCACAGCAGGATAAGTACTAGCACTGTTGACTGTGCAGCTTGCTTTGGAGGCGTTAGCTACACTTTACAATTCCTTTACATGTCACCCCAAGCGGAAAAAGAGAATACTTTAAGAAATTTCAGTGTATATTTGAGCTTAACCCTTGTGTTATCTTCGGGTCATTCTGAACCATCACTCATTGTGACCTACCGTCGTATTGCGACAACTTTACCGCATACAAAAACAAAGTGAAGCATTTTTATTTGTTTTTGTATTGGGTAAAATTGGGTAAACACAACGATGGTTCGTTATGAACCTTTGGGTCATGTGATCCGAAGGCAGCACGAGGGTTAATACATTTTCATTGGATTGATTTTTTTCTACACAATTGGTGCAGTTAAAATGTACAGATTTAGTCTATTCACATACTCATTGACAGGCTAAATGTGTTTGTACTATATACTTTTAGCATAATATTTTTTCGCTTGAGACAATCTGGAATGTGGCATTACATGTTTTTCTAAGCTCTGTTAGGGGATGCTCACATGCAATATATATCATCATCAATAAACGCTTATTTCTAATTTCACCATAGTATATAATCTTGTGTAATACCAGAAATAAGGGAGCTAGGTGCCAGAGGAGCCATGTAGCCACATGGAAACGTGTGGGTAATCATTTTTAAACAGAGAGTTATACTCTGGTGGAGACTCCTCTAGATTCCAGGCCGGGGATGCAACAGGATATCATTATTATTTTCAGTTTGCCGTCCCCCACTGCGGCAGTAAAGCTTTCTGCCAGAACCGGATTACTGAGTTGCCGGCTTCCTCCAGAAGCGACCGCATGTCCCCACATCTTAGATCTGAGCATGCTGCTGCTCGTCACTAGTACACTGCCAACCAGGGAGATCACAGCTATGTAGAAGCTGTACTGGCTGCCCTGATCTGTGGTAGACATGTATGAGGTTTCATTGTCTGGGTCACTGACTGTCCCCCCCCCCACACAGATTTGAATCTTGGTCTATGTGGTTGTCGGTTTTGTCTTATTTGACAGTTCTGGTTTGAACTCGGTGATTTAAACAAAACAAAACAAAAAACTACGAGGAATATCTGGACGAATTTATACCGAAAGTGGAGGGTTTATGTCCAGGAGAACTTTTGTTTTCCAGCCCCTGGAGTAAGGACACAGACGCTAAATTATTCAGACAGCCTTGAGTTTTTGATGGTTGCAATTGAGACAGGTGTGCGTGTGTATTTGTGTGTGTTTGCGACAGGACCTGAAGTACAAGATCCTGATAAAGAACAAAAAGCTGAGCCCTGTGATTGAGCCGGATGGCAAGACAGGGAGAGAGGCAGAGGGGGAGGATAGTGAGGAAGAGGAGGAGGAGGAGGAAGAAGAAGAAGAAGAACCTCGCACTAAAATAAAGTTCTTAGGTAGACAGGCAGGATCAGGAAAGAAAGTAAGTCCACAGGAGAGATGTAACCGAGTACTGTTGTCAAGGTGACAGTGACAAGTATACCTCTTTGATGTAGTGTAGATGTGCCACCAGACATAAGTATAATGTATAACTGTATTTTATCTAGTTACAATGTTTATGCCCATTCCCAGTGTGTGTGACCTTCCCTCTACGTGTGGAAGCTTGCAGACTAATTGTAGAAATCTCCCCAACCACAGAAGAAGAAGAAAAAGGTGGTGGTGGTGGAGGCTCTGTCTAACCTGGTCGTCTACACCAAGTCTGTCAAGTTCCACAGCTTCAGCCACTCCAGGGAGCACCAGGCCGTCTTTGAGAACACATCCCTGGGGGAAAAGAAGGCTCGGAAGCTGGCCAAGACTTCTGGTTAGGCTTCATGTTGTCTGGCTGGTTGACTATAGGATGGATGGATGATGGGTGGATGGATGGTAGAAGGGAGAGAAGGAGGGAGGAAAGGTGAGATGGACGATTGGATGGATGCAGAGCAGTGAGTTAACTGGCAATACAACACCTTGAGAGTAGAAACACATTGACAAATAACACATTAGGGTAGGGGACCGTATATTTAAATTAGGGCAACGTATGAAATGTTAAACACAGCAGTGAAAATACCCCTACAGCTCTGACCGAGATTTAAAGAAGCCTGGTGAGGTTTGAAATTGAATCCTAATCAGTTAAATGTGCTGCTATGTGTGGAAACATTAGAGATAGAGGATTGAAATGAGGTCTGCTCTGGTGCTTGTCCTGCCCAGCAGCATTACAGTTACACAGGCCATGGAATGATCATCCCAATTAGGCGACAAGCATGTATAATTTCCTGCAGTTATAATACTGTTGCAATGTAGTCTACTTTATGTGGCGATCGTTTTATAATCGGTTGGTCTTAGCTGAGTCGATACTTTCCAGGTCCAGAGTTCGTCCAACACAACAGGAGGTTTCTCAGCAGGATCTACCCAGCAGGTTCTAGAACGCTCTCGTCCAACTACAATCCCCAGGAGTTCTGGAACGTGGGTTCCCAGCTAGGTAGCCATGTACTACACACACACACATCAAAGAGATCTGAAAAAGTACTTTCTGTGTTCCGTGACAGTTCCATCCTCATTGATATTCTTAGAACATTTGATACCGTGCCCATTCAACCTCTAAACCTCAACCCAGACTGCAGGACTCAACATAGATATTCCAAACATCTTTTGCAAAATGGAAGATTTCTTTGACGCCAACAAAGTCTTTGATAAGATTGAAATGCTGACATCTTTATTTTAATTGCACGACAATTGCGAGACAAAATAAAATGGTTTCTTTGTCATCATCATGACACAAATCCAGATTTACCATTACAGCAGTGTAAACAAAGAACAATCAAACAAATCCCTTTGAAGGGACAGGAAGTAAGAGTTAATAAGGAAGGAAGAACAGTTCATCACTTTTAGAGAAGAGTAGCACGTCTTTTCCAAAGCTAGTGAGGAGAACTTGTGAGTGGCCTGCATTCTGGTCACTGGTGTGGTTCAGGAACAAGGTTTGTTCCAAGAGGATTCAAAGCCAACGCTTATAGCATCTTTTTTTCTAGAACTTCCTTGATAGAGGCACAGGCTAGGCTTCTCTCTGTGTGTGTGTGTGCGTGTATGTGTGTGTGCATGTGTGTGTGCATATGTGAGATTATCACTTATCACATCGGCCCCTCATTATATGACAAGGCCATCATCCATCAATTTACCATGCTTTATAGACCCAAACGTTCACCTTTCAAGCTCAAGGTCTCTGTCATTCTAGATTATTCCAGGATAAGAGGTAACAACCCATTAGCTATAGCCTGGAGACTCTTTTGAGCCTGTGTGTATGCCAGCACACCTGTCTGTGTGCCTGCCTGCCTGTCTGTCTGTCTGTCTGTCTGTCTGTCTGAGTAAGAAGAGGCGATACAGAGGAAAGACAGGGATAGACAGATGCACGCACGCACACACACACACACACACACACACTGACAACTAACTGACAGATACAAACAAAGATCAACAGACAGACAGACAGACACACACACGCAGAGATAGACAGTACATCCCTGATCCTAACACGAGGAGATTTCTTCCTGCCGAGCGGCTATCAGAGTCTCTCTGTGCCTGGGAGCAGCCATCCAGGCAGATGGAGCAAAGAGTGTCCAACAGCTCCAGGAGACTGCCACACAATGGAAAGCACACAGATCAATTCCGACCAAAAAGAGGGCAGAGATAGGAGAGGAAGCTCACAGATAGACAGACCCGGGGACAAGAGTTGGGAGAGAAAAGCCCTGACAGCCACAGATATATTATGGGATGTTGTGGTGATTCATGGCCTTGACTGTGATAGAGATAGAGAGTGTGAGAACTGGAGTGTGAGCAGGTGTTCCACTGCAAGGCCACAGGTACAGCTGTTCAGAACCTTGTACTGCCGTGGAATTATGCCAAATCCCACTGAATCACAAATATGTCATCTTTACCACTCACTGATTTACGGAACAGATGATGTCATGTACAGCTGTGTGTTAACTGAACGTTGTTCTTCAACAGATCGAGTGTTGCACAGCATTGAGTGAGTGCTGTTAAATGTGTTATGTCCGATCCTGCAGTGGCACTAAACTTCCAGTCATTGGGGCTCTCCATGGATTTGAACGACGGACGTTTCCGGGACAACGGTGGCTGTGGTTACATCCTCAAACCCGCGATCCTCCGGTCCAATGAGAGGAGGTTTGATCCTAACTCTTCCCAGCCTCGCATAAGGCCAACCCACCTCTTACTCAAGGTATATCACTGGTGTGTGTGTGCATGTGTTAAGATGGGTGCTCGTGTGTGTGTGTGAATGTGTGGGGGGGGTGCTTGTGTGTGTGTGTGCTCACGTGTGTGCATGTGTTTAGATGTGTGCTCATGTGCATCGTCCTATCTAACTAGGACATGGTACTGTACCATGGTGCTCAACTCCTCCACCTCACTTCCTCTCTCTCCTGGACCGTCTGAGCCACCGAGAGGAGCAACCCTGCTGAGAGCTGCGTAGTTTAATTAGATCAGCCTTTTGAAGGGAGGGGTGTGGGGGGAGGGGTGGAACTGTTGTATGCGAAGGGCAAGCAGTACGACTGGGCGAGTCTCCGGTTTCATGTAGAGAGAGACTGTGCGCTTCAGGGCCAAGTACGACTCTCGCCTCCATAGCATCAAAGTTGTATGAGGAGATTAGTGATGGAGCCGGTGAAGAACGCGGCTCGCGCTGAACAGCAGCTACATCAGTTTCATGAGGGTTTTTTTTTTTTCATCCTGTTTTTCTGGTCTGATTATCAGTCTCATGGGAAATACTATCACTGTAACTCTCCTCACCCCAATTACAGAGCAGGCTTTGTTCTCTCGATGGAACATACCAGAAAACGGCAGAAACACAGGCTATAGAGATGTGCGGCCCAACAAAGTCTGTCATTGTCCAGAAGTCGGAAGAGTGCGATGGAGGGTAACAAGTGGGCACTGGCGGCGTGGCATCCCTGGTCCCAACATGAGGAAACGAGCTGTCGTGAATCTCTGACGCCCACTCGTGTACAAATCACCTCCTAGATGTAGCGTGCAGCGTTGTGTTTCTATGACTGTCTGCCATGAGGCCTTTACAGGATGGCTGCCTCACCTGACCTGGGGGATCAGTCATTCAGACCGTACACTATCAGTGTTCCCAGATGTTCATGGCTGGGTTTTATCTGTAGGTTCTGCGTCGCTACGGCTTTATCAGTCACAGTGATTTGATATACAGTAAAACTTGCAGGGTGGGAGTGTGGCATGGATACAAAGCCTAGAAATCTGCAGTTGAACTCTTATAAGGAATGTCTTGTATTGGGATGCAGTTCTTTGGCCACAAAAATTGCCTGACGTTTCACTAGTTTGAGTTTTTACCCCCTACAGGGTCTAGTCCATGGTCGAAGTGAGGATTGTCTGGTGTGCATGCTGATGAATCTGCCTGGTCTTGCACATGAAATATACATAAAAACTCCCTTTCTGGAGGCTCATAAAAAAGCCGACCTTTATTTATTCACATGGGTTTCCGGCCATTTCTTTCCAGAAGGGAAACTTGGCCTCCCAGGTTAAGGCAATTCAGTAGTATGAATGGTATATTTTCACTTCTGAATGGGTGAATCGTTCAGTTATCAAGCAGTGAATCAACCTTCTGCCCAGGAAAAAACAACACGACTAGCTTTACCTGTGCTTGAACATGTTTTGCATAGGAAAGCACAAAGGTAGACTGAATTATTCTGACAACTCACATCTTATGACTACTACTCCTCTATTCTAGTCCACCATCACTCATCACTCTAGCCTACAGCTTCACATGCCTCTGGCTGTAGAACAAGTTAGGAACATGGGAGCTGTAGTTCTCTTGCATTATTTGGACTCCTATAACTCAATAAACTCTTCATAAGCCAAGTAGGGAATCAGCTATACAGTCAGTCATCCAGCCAGCCAGCCAGTCAGCTAAGAAATCAGTCATCTAGCCAGACTGTCAGCCATGCAGCCAGTTAGCCATTCATCCAGCCAGCCAGGCAGTCAGCCAGCCAGACAGTCAAACATGCAGTCAGTCAGACAGCCAGAGCATGTCCAGATAAGTGCATGCAGGTTTGTCTTTGATGGAGGGGCCGGGGGCCAGGCGGGGGAGCAGCTCCGTGTGAGAGGACTGCAGATAAGGCTGGCGGGGTCCAGACTAGTTTAATTACACCTTCTCCTTCTGAGGGACATCCACCCCTCCCTCTTCCCTCCCTCTATCTCCTCTCCAGCTGACGTCGTCTCCCTCGCTACAGGATCTCAGGCAAGATAACATGGACTCTCTGGGCACGTAACATTTAGAAGTTAGAATGCAACAAGATTTTCCCTTGCTTCTTTTGAGATGCAGGGACACTGACCTTTAAAACACAGTGTAAACACAGTTCTTGAGGGAGCGTTGCATGGGGAGGACGTCTGATTTTATGGCGCCGCAACTCTTCTTGACGTATAAGTGTTCCTGTCTGTAAAGAGGCCTTTCTAGTTCTCTGTTGAGTGAAATGATCCCATGCTGGCTGAGACCCTGTCTGAAGTGTTCACTCTAGAAGGGTCATCGTGTCACTGTGTTGGCGTTTAGGTGGTCTCTGTGTGTTTGGTCACTGTGCTGGTCTGTGTGTTGTTGACTGTGTCGGTCACTGTGTTGGCGGCATTCAGGTGGTCAGTGGCTCCAGCCTGCCTGTGCCCTGCAGTGGGAAGCTGGATCCCTTCGTCAGAGTCGAGATTCTCGGGATCCATTCAGACAACTGCAGGAGGAACACTGACACCATCAAACACAACTGTAAGTGCCGTCTCACACACACACACACAACTGTATGTGCTGTCACACACACAACACACTCCTAACTTTGTCCATCCCTAACAACAGTCCCTATCTGCATTTTTTTTTGGGGGGTGGGGGAATTTGAATCTCTTAAACAGCTACAACAGTCAAAAATATGATAAAAGTCTATATTTGTTAACTAATCTTTTGTCAATCTCTGTATTGTGAATTGGGGAAACTTGACCAGGGTTGTAGAGGGAGTGGACACAACGCCAGCTTCCTAAACCATTTCTCCCCGTTTGTCCTCGGAGTGCTAAGAAGCACGAATCCCACCTGATTCCACAGTCAGCCGATCCTGTTAACAGCAACTATTATCTCGCCTAAGGAATCAACTTTTATGATTTTCTACCATCTCTTTTTTCCTCCCTTTATTTATTTATTATAGGGAGTCAGGTGGCTGAGCGGTTAGGGAATCGGGCTAGTAATCAGAAGGTCGCTGGTTCGATTCCTGGCTGTGCCAAATGACGTTGTGTCCTTGGGCAAAGCACTTCACCCTACTTGCCTCGGGGGGGAATGTCCCTGTACTTACTGTAAGTCGCTCTGGATAAGAGCGTCTGCATGTAAAAAAAAATTTTTTTTTAAAATTCTACTCGCAAGCCGCCAGGCTTCTACAAGGGAGACGAGCTGATGAGTGCATGTGGAGTGGACAGCCTTTGGAGCAGCTTTGCTTTAGTGTTTACCATACCTAACTACATATAACTGTACCCCCAAACACTGTAGTATGTACATATGTACACTCATAGGGACAGCTCCTCAGTATACTGCAGGAATATCAAGAATGTTGACTTTGTGTACGTTATTAAGTCAATTTAGTCCGACTGTCCATAGCTGTGGCATGCTAAACAGCACGTCTTAGTACAGCAATAACCTTAAAGCTATTGCGAGAGCTGTATTATTAAGGCAGGCTCATGCCTTCCTATCAAGAGAGCTCGAATTTTCAAGAGCGTCAAACGTCTCCTGGTAGTATGTTCACGGGGCTCTGTTGCCCCCGGCGAACCCGCCCGTCATCAGGGTGTAAAGACTCACACTAAACAGGGTAATTGCTCGTGTTGCCTTTGATGGACTTTAAGGGACGTCGGTAGGCTTCTTCCATATCTGGGGAATGGTTCCCGGGCTCACGTCGATTTCCTCTTCATCCGGAATGTACGTGTTCAAAGCTTGGGCGCTTCTTAATTAAGTTGTAAACAAAGCATGTGTCGGATGGTTTAGACGACACCCAGGCGCTGCTGCGGGGAAAGTGGCACTCGCTGGCTTGAGACTGACAGCAGGAAAGGGGAGAGTATATAAGTGAAGAGAGAGAGAGGAAGAGAGAGAGAGAGGACAGAAATGAAGTGAGAAAGATAGATGACTGCTGATGCAAGGTTATAAGACCTATCATTTTCTCTCAGTCAACCAGATAAGGTCACTTGTATGAATACATATGAGTTTCAAAAGAGATGGAGATTACTGACTGTGGGACTCTGTGTTTCTCTACTTGAAACAGAAGCTTGTCAAGAAAGAGAGATAACCATTGCTGGAATAGAGTTAGGTAGTTGCCGCTCTGAGTAATGACCTGTTTGTGTTGAGACATGATTGCCAGACAGAATGAAGTTGGGATGAGCAGGAGAGAAATCCCTGCTGCAGGGAGAAACGAGTGTAGTCCTGTCCTCCTGGGAGTGTGTAGTCCTGTCCTCCTGGGAGCGTGTAGTCCTGTCCTCCTGGGAGTGTGTAGTCCTGTCCTCCTGGGAGTGTGTAGTCCTGTCCTCCTGGGAGCGTGTAGTCCTGTCCTCCTGGGAGCGTGTAGTCCTGTCCTCCTGGGAGTGTGTAGTCCTGTCCTCCAGGGAGTGTGTAGTCCTGTCCTCCTGGGAGCGTGTAGTCCTGTCCTCCTGGGAGTGTGTAGTCCTGTCCTCCAGGGAGTGTGTAGTCCTGTCCTCCTGGGAGCGTGTAGTCCTGTCCTCCTGGGAGTCCTGTCCTCCTGGGAGTGTGTAGTCCTGTCCTCCTGGGAGCGTGTAGTCCTGTCCTCCTGGGAGTGTGTAGTCCTGTCCTCCTGGGAGTGTGTAGTCCTGTCCTCCTGGGAGCGTGCAGCCCTGTCCTCCTGGGAGCGTGTAGTCCTGTCCTCCTGGGAGTGTGTAGTCCTGTCCTCCAGGGAGTGTGTAGTCCTGTCCTCCTGGGAGTGTGTAGTCCTGTCCTCCTGGGAGTGTGTAGTCCTGTCCTCCAGGGAGTGTGTAGTCCTGTCCTCCTGGGAGTGTGTAGTCCTGTCCTCCTGGGAGTGTGTAGTCCTGTCCTCCTGGGAGTGTGTAGTCCTGTCCTCCAGGGAGTGTGTAGTCCTGTCCTCCTGGGAGCGTGTAGTCCTGTCCTCCTGGGAGTGTGTAGTCCTGTCCTCCTGGGAGCGTGCAGTCCTGTCCTCCTGGGAGTGTGTAGTCCTGTCCTCCTGGGAGTGTGTAGTCCTGTCCTCCAGGGAGTGTGCAGCCCTGTCCTCCTGGGAGTGTGTAGTCCTGTCCTGGGAGTGTGTAGTCCTGTCCTGGGAGTGTGCAGTCCTGTCCTCCTGGGAGCGTGTAGTCCTGTCCTCCTGGGTGTGTGTTGCGTCATAATGCCTGGTGACTCGAAGGCCCCTTTTTTGCCGCAGCGCTGAGCCCCCACTGGGATTCCTCCATGAACTTCACCATCGCTGTGCCCGAGCTCTGCCTGGTTCGCTTCTCTGTACGAGGCCAGATAGGACTCCTCAACAGCGAGTTTGTGGGCCAGTACACCCTGCCCTTCACCAGCATGAAGAAAGGTTAGAGAGGTGGAGGGAAGGAGAGATGGAGGGGGGGGGGGGGGGGGTGAGAGAGATGGGGGGAGAAGAGTATGGGGAGGGAAGGTGAGAAAGAGAGAGTGGAGGAAAGGTGAGAAGTGGAGGGCAGGAGAGAAAGGAGGAGGATGAGAGAGGGAGAACATGGTGGCAGTGACTGACCATTAGCTTGTGTGATTAATGTCAGCACTCTAAATCTGGTAGTCTGTTTGTGTGTGTGTGTGTGTGTGTATTCATGTGAGTGTGTGTTGTCTCTTCAGGCTACCGCTGGGTGCCTCTCCTGTCTCGAGAGGGATTCAGTTTGGATCCTGCGTCGCTCTTCATCTTTGTCTGGTTCTCCTAGATCCCCCCCCCCCCCCCCCCCCCCACAAATCTCAGAGAGGATCTGCACCCCCAGACAGCAGGCAATAAAAAGACACGTTGCCTCCAAATATTTCTTTTTTTAAAACAAGTATCTTCAGAAAATATATTTTACATATTTCTTCTTACTACAATATATTTCCTGTGTGATGGAAGAGGAAGGCCTCGGGCTTACTTCAGCAGTCTCAAGACAGGACAATATTAGCACCATCTGCTCAGTGGTAAGCCATAAACAAGTTCAGACAGGTCTCTTTATAAAAGAAAACAAGGTAGTTATTGATTGGATTGGCATACAAGAAGCATATTATTTTATAGGAATTCTAGAACCATGAAAACCACAACCTTTTATGACATTTAAAAAGGCAGCAGCCACAAGGGTCTAAGACCTCCTTCAAATGCCCAGAGGTAAAATAAATAGCATTTCAGAGGTGTGTACATTATTGAACCAGATACAGTACACTACCATCTCATTTGAATCTGAGACTTCATGAAGGTTTAGAGACAAGTTTCAGAAGCCTGCTTGGAGCCCTCCCATTAGGATTACATGAAGATACCTGGGTTTAGGTCAATGATGGAAGGCTAGAAGGCCAGGCTTGAGAGATGGGTCTTGTGGTAGAAGATTTTGGGGGGTGAGAAGTTAAAAGAAGCCTTGGGGCTCGAGAAGGCCTTGAGGTGACATCAAGCTTCCAGGCAGATCTCTTCCCTCCCTCGCCTGACAGCCTCCTACCCTCTCTGCCCTCAGGACAGACACAGGATAGCATGACAGCCTCCTACCCTCTCTGCCTTCAGGACAGACACAGGATAGCATGACAGCCTCCTACCCTCTCTGCCCTCAGGACAGACACAGGATAGCATGACAGCCTCCTACCCCCTCTGCCCTCAGGACAGACACAGGATAGCATGACAGCCTCCTACCCTCTCTGCCCTCAGGACAGACACAGGATAGCATGACAGCCTCCTACCCCCTCTGCCCTCAGGACAGACACAGGATAGCATGACAGCCTCCTACCCTCTCTGCCCTCAGGACAGACACAGGATAGCATGACAGCCTCCTACCCTCTCTGCCCTCAGGACAGACACAGGATAGCATGACAGCCTCCTACCCTCTCTGCCCTCAGGACAGACACAGGATAGCATGACAGCCTCCTACCCTCTCTGCCCTCAGGACAGACAGGTGAGTCGAGTGCGTTTCCTCTGCATGGCATCTATGACATCTTTACATTCCGAGGGACAGGGATGTTTGACACACTATAGCAGAACACAGCTGGCATTTTACTATACCATAGCATACTCAAATTCTACAACAAAGTATACGAAACAAATACAGTTCATTATTAAAAACAATAAATTTATGTTTTTCCTTCATTAAAGGTCGTTTTAATTGTATATTAATCTCCAAACTAAATTGATTAAAATAAAATCATTTGGGAGAAATGAAAGTCTTCTTCAAAAGAGTCTTTCCCTAGTCTAGATCAATGATGTAACAGTTCATGTGCATCCCAGTACTGGATTGTGAAGACACGCAGTCATATCCAGTTAGCTGTGCATACTGGTCCTATATATCCATTGTGCAAAGCAAAGACATTAGTACTTACAATGCACTCAGTATTTAAAACAGCACAGACCTGCAGTCAAGTGCAGAAAGTTCATTCTTCTCAGCCCCAAAGTGGAATTTTCAGGATAGCGTCGCCCTCTAGTGGAGGAATTTCTCCAGTGCAGCCCCAGGTGTCAGTTGGGACAGTTTCCCAAGGGGAACCACTCCTCTTTGTCCATCATCCTTTCCTCCAGTTGGATGTTGGCCGCGACCACAAACCTCTTCTTGCTCTTCACAATGACCTCCAAGACACGGTTATACAGCGAGAGCACGTGGCTGTACTCCACCTGGGAGGAAGACATTTACATCACATTTGTTTAATTTAGCAGGACGCTTTTATATAAAGCGCTTTACAAATGGCGCACATAGAAAGTAAAAGCAGCTCAGAGCGTCGTCCTACCGTATTTCATGGTTGAGAGTCAAGGAACGGTCTGTATTTAGAGATGTTTTACACAGAACACACACATCCTGACTACTACCACCTAACCCAAAAGAATAGGCTGGCCCTCAGGCCAGTCTGTAGACATCAGGCTGTTCACATGCACCATCTTGGCTCCATGTCTCCAGAACATTCCAGCAAGTGGAGACTCACAGTCTGTATGCGTTTGTTCCAGGGTGTCAACAGCTTTACGAGCTGAACTGACACACCAGTAAACGTCAGCAAAGGTAAAGGGAGTCAGGTGGCTGAGCGGTGAGGGAATCGGGCTAGTAATCCGAAGGTTGCCAGTTCGATTCCCGGTCATGCCAACTGACGTTGTGTCCTTGGGCAAGGCACTTCACCCTACTTGCCTCGGGGGAATGTCCCTGTACTTACTGTAAGTCGCTCTGGATAAGAGCGTCTGCTAAATGACTAAATGTAAATGTAAAGTGCAGTTTCTTAGGTCAAAGTCCACAGAGTTGAGAAGACCTGGCTTTCTCCACCCTCAGACACCGTGGGTTCTATTTTCTGCATCGCTGCAACTAGGGCTGTGGTGGCTGTTTCAATGTCCTCGTAAGATTTATGACTTGACATGTGGACAGTGTTAACTCAACACAATGTTTTTTTTGTTGTATTTGTATCGTTTGAATAATTAGAAATTATATTTAAAATATATACATTCATTGGTTTAATTATATTAGATTAGGTAACCAAGTCTTCCTACCAGTTCATTGAAAGTAGGGTTGTCGTTGTTGCGTGCCACCTTGGTCTTCCTCTTGGAGCGGTTGTGGGGGTCGGGCCTCAGGAACGTGACCACATAAGCATCCGGACACGAGCCGTTGGCTAGCCTCTGAACACAACGCACAACAGGACGGTGAAACGAATACAAAGAGGGGGGAGAGAGAGAGAGACAGAGGGGGAGAGAGAGAGAGCGAGAGCGAGAGAGAGAGAGAGAGCAAACTCACAATGTTCTTCAGGTGTTTGATCAGAACGGAGAGTTTGAGGTCTCTGTAGGACATGTACAGCTGGATCTGAGGCCTGGAGTCTGTCAGAGCGGTGTTGAGAGTTAACCACTGACATCAGTTACAGCACTGTGTGAACTCTACAGAGCACTTTGCTACCCAAACAATTTTTGAACTCTACATAAAAGAGAATGGAAAATATCTTTCTCGAGAAGAGATCGACCTCTGTGACGGATTATTTTTTTCTCAGAGGAAACCTACCATGTTTTTTTGCATGTGTGTGTGTGTAGCAGGACACACTGAGCAGAACGTTACCTTTCAGTGAGACAGCTGGAGGCACTATCTTAGGGCCATCCAGGAACAAGCTGCACACAAACTCATTCTGTAAGGTGCCACAATACGTGCTGTCAGGCGCTATCGCTCCACAAGAACAACACACAAAGAATAAAACACACCTGCTGCTGTAGAGTGGTGGAAAGGTTAGGGACTTGATGGATATATTATATAAAAACAGACTCACTCCTTTGCAAGGCCCCTCAAATAGCTCCTTTAGGTACTTGTTGAGCAGATTCATTTTCCTGGCCGGAGTAAAGGACATCTTATACCAGCTGGGGAACCTGCCCAGACGGAGCAGCAGAGAATCACAGGAGGTTCACTGAGGGTCACTGACGATTTACATTTAGTAATTTAGCAGACGCTCTTATCCAGAGCGACTTACAGTAAGTACAGGGACATTCTCCCCGAGGCAAGTACGGTGAAGTGCCTTGCCCTAGGACACAACGTCAGTTGGCATGACCGGGAATCGAACTGGCAACCTTCGGATTACTAGCCCACTTGCCTAACCGCTCAGCCACCTGACTCCCTAGTATTGGAAGGCTGTCTATGGGGTGCATGTGCAGAACTCACTGAGGGAGCGTGGACTCGATGAAGTGTTTCTGAAGCTGTTTGTGGAGGAGTTCAAACTGGCCAAACGTCTTCTCACTGAACAGATAGCCGTCCTCGATGGTCACCTTCAGCTCGTACAACTGAAACCAAAGTGTTGTTGAAGACTCACGACCTTTGCATTCAATTACAGATCGATCAACTGGAAACTTTGTGTGACCGTCTTAAATATTTAATCAAATGAGAGTTCAGGTAAGGAAATCAATCAATTGAAATAAAATGATTTCAGCCCTAGATCTTTAGACTTTCTGTGTGTATGGAAAGTTTCTGTGATCTTTTATTCCAGATTAGAGAAACATCAGAACTTCACATGTTGGATTTATAGGCAGAGCAGCGGTGTCCTCCAGCATGCTAGACCCCAACCTCAGAGTGTGTGTGTGTGTGTGTGTGTGTGTGAGAGTGTTTAAGTGTGTGTGAGTGTGTTTTGCCTCAGAACAGCACGCAGCGTATCTAGCAGATGGACGATTTACGCTGACAACAGGACGCGTGTTGTGATCAAAGAGAGGCATGATGGAGACAAGCGCCCCCGCCCTCTTCTGACATGGCTCCGGGGAGAGGGCGCTCCTCACAGCAAAGCATCCCTAGTCTCCCGTCTGTCCTCCCAGCCAATCAGAGCACAGCTGGGCCACACTCTGCCAGCCAATCAGAGCACAGCTGGGCCACACTCTGCCAGCTGCCTGCCTAGAGCCATCACCGTCATGTCTGGATAACAGGTCTGCCTTCTCTTGTGAGAGGTGACTCTATTGGCTGAAGGCTTCTATGAGCAGGCCACTTTTGTGAGTGTTTAGGGTTAGTGTTATTACATTCACATTTAGCAGACGCTCTTATCCAGAGCGACTTACAGTAAGTACAGGGACATTCCCCCCAAAGCAAGTAGGGTGAAGTGCCTTGCCCAAGGTGCACAACATCATTTGACATGGCCGGGAATCGAACTGGCAACCTTCAGATTACTAGCCCGACTCCCTAACCGCTCAGCCATCTGACAGGAGCTGAGCCATCCTCCTTTATTATAAGGAGGACGGCTGAGGACAGAACTGTGGAGAAGAGGTCAGAGAATCGTGACTCACCACTTCCCGGCCCTTGACGCTGTGCTTCTGGATGATCACTTCCTGGATGTTGGTGTTGGAGGCGGAGCCTTGCGCGTGCGGCGATGGCTTTTTGCCCCCGGGCAGTTGGACCATGTTGTGAATCAGAAAGTTGAGTTTGACCGGGAGACTGCCCATGCTCTGTTTGATCTTCCTGGTTAGGGGACACATGGCCAAGTTAGATCAGGTTGCAGGTTCAAATCAACCCCCTACATTGCTTTGAATGAAAGCATCGGCTAACTGAATCAATTATTATGATATTATTATCATGATGATGCAGGGTGTGTGTGTTCAGTACTTGGTAAAGTAAGAAGTAGCTTCCAAGTCAGAGTCTTGCGGTCGTAAGTTATTCAGAACGTATTGCAGGTCCACAATATCGTTCATCTCCGGCATGCCTGCGCCCAGCATCTGAGCACACAAACAAACAGCACACGTAAAGAGAAAGTGGGAAGATCAGCGTCCGGCACAGCGTTACGGTCCGTGTCGTGGGTCAGGGCGGGCGCTGTGTCGTGGTCAGCGCAGGCGCTGTGTCGACCCACCAGCTGCAGCAGGCTGAGCACCAGGGCGGAGCGCCGTCTGATGCCGTTGTACGCCTCGCAACACAGCTCCACAAAGCGGTGGAACCGCTGGGGCTTCTGCCCCCCGCCGGTGATGAAGTGCTGCATCTCCGATGTGAAGATGAAAGGAGTTCGGTCCCTACCATCACACAAAAAGGGGGGGGGGGGAGATTTTGCACATTTACCACACAGTCCCTTGATAACAACATTTCTCTTGCTGTAAGAACTTTAGCTGGTGTTTCCCAGGGCAACGGCAACTCGCCTTTTGATGTTGCCGAACATCTGAGCGTTCCCCATGATCTTGCCAAAGTCGATGTGGAACATGTGGCCGCTGTGCTTGATCATGATGTTGTCGTTGTGGCGGTCACAGATGCCCAGGATGAAGGTGGCCACGCACCAGCCTGCACACGAGTGGAGGAAGTTCATCACCGCCTGCAGAGAGACGGCACAGTTATACAGGGCTATGACCTACACACTGGGTACAGTAGGGCCCTATGACCTACACACTGGGTACAGTAGGGCCCTATGACCTACACACTGGGTACAGTAGGGCCCTATGACCTACACACGGTACAGTAGGGCCCTATGACCTACACACTGGGTACAGTAGGGCTCTATGACCTACACACTGGGTACAGTAGGGCCCTATGACCTACACACTGGGTACAGTAGGGCTCTATGACCTACACACTGGGTACAGTAGGGCTCTATGACCTACACACTTGGTACAGTAGGGCCCTATGACCTACAGACTGGGTACAGTAGGGCCCTATGACCTACACACTTGGTACAGTAGGGCCCTATGACCTACACACGGTACAGTAGGGCCCTATGACCTACACACTGGGTACAGTAGGGCCCTATGACCTACACACTGGGTACAGTAGGGCCCTATGACCTACACACTGGGTACAGTAGGGCCCTATGACCTACACACGGTACAGTAGGGCCCTATGACCTACACACTTGGTACAGTAGGGCCCTATGACCTACACACTGGGTACAGTAGGGCCCTATGACCTACACACTGGGTACAGTAGGGCCCTATGACCTACACACTGGGTACAGTAGGGCTCTATGACCTACACACTGGGTACAGTAGGGCTCTATGACCTACACACTGGGTACAGTAGGGCCCTATGACCTACACACTGGGTACAGTAGGGCCCTATGACCTACACACTGGGTACAGTAGGGCTCTATGACCTACACACTGGGTACAGTAGGGCTCTATGACCTACACACTTGGTACAGTAGGGCCCTATGACCTACACACTGGGTACAGTAGGGCCCTATGACCTACACACTTGGTACAGTAGGGCCCTATGACCTACACACTGGGTACAGTAGGGCCCTATGACCTACACACTGGGTACAGTAGGGCCCTATGACCTACACACTGGGTACAGTAGGGCCCTATGACCTACACACTGGGTACAGTAGGGCCCTATGACCTACAGACTACATCTGGCTTCATGGAATAAAATCTGCCAGGGAAAATGCAGAACTTCCGAATGAATCAAAAATGACTGAATGCGTGTTCAGACGGACCTCCTCGTAGTCCTCCTCAGTCTTGTTCCACATGTGGAACCACTTCTCCAGGGTGTCCTCTCTCAGAGCCCCGCTCAGACCCCACTCCTGCTGGATCTTCCCCAGGGTCACCGCCTCCGGCACCACCTCCACCAGCCCTGGAACACACACACATTCACCGCCAAAATTCATACACAAGCGCACACAGAGGCACAATCACTCCGTTTTTACAGAAGCTTCAAGTTCAACTGTATAGAATATCCTTCTGTCCTGTATAGAGTATAGAACTTGCTACATAGTGCTCAGACTGACCCTGGTCTCTGCCTGTGGACAGGCATCTATAGGTGACCATCCTCATGTCCAGCCCAGCCTGCAGCCACACCCGGTCCATCACACGCACTATCTGAAGCACCAACATGTCCTGACGCAGGTTATCCCCTGTCTGGACACACACACACACACACACACACACACACACACACACACACACACACACACACACACACACACACACACACACACACACACACACACACACACACACACACACACACACACACACACACACACACACACACACACACACACACACACACACACACACACACACACACACACACACACACACACACACGCAACTGTGTTTCCGTAGCTGCATGTAGACAATTTCCTGGACACAGACAAACACATGAATGTAGTGTAGACACGCACGTGCGCGCACACACACACACACACACACACACCTGGAACCGTCAGAGTTACCTTGCAGATCACACTGATGTTCTTCCCCAGAGGGTCCGTGTTGATGAAGGAGATCCCGAGAGGAGCGGCGTTGGAGTTGAAGAACTTACATTCCTGGGACAGAGAACACGCAACAACATCACAGTTGTCCTCCAAAGCCCATCTCTGGAAATGTTGTCCTACAGGAATCATCTTACATCCACCTTCACCCCTTTCACCAGGACCGCAGGGTCCAGCGGCAGGCGACACGTGACGCTGTTACGGAAAAACTCGTCGATCTTCCACCTCTCTCTCTTCAGAAGGTCCTGAGAATGAGTGTGAGAAGAGAGTTCAACCCAGAGTACAACACACACACACACACACACACACACACACACACACACACACACACACACACACAGAGCTTCCAACCACACACACACCCTGAGCCTGACTCATCTTCAACATGGCGGCTGTGTGTGTGTGACTCGCCTTCCTGCGGGCCTTCTCTGCGATGCGGACGCGCTCCGCCACCTGTGTGAGCAGCGTGACCAGACGCTGCTCCAGATCCAGCTCCTGCCTCAGCGCCCATCCACAGCTGTGCCTGAGAGCGGCCTGCACCTTGCTGAACCAGCTCTGGTAGTGGGCATCGTCCTGGGCGTCCAGCAACAACCTGACACACACACACATTCACAGTTAAAGTGAGTTAGTTAGATAAGCCAGTGGTATTATCTTGTTTCTTCCAGACCTTACATTTACATTTAGTCATTTAGCAGACACTCTTATCCAGAGCGACTTACAGTAAATACAGGGACATTCTCCCCGAGGCAAGTAGGGCGAAGTGCCTTGCCCAAGGACACAACGTCATTTGGCACGGCCAGGAATCGAACCGGCAACCTTCTGATTAATAGCCAGACTCCCTAACCGCTCAGCCATCTGACCCCCTTCTCTGTGACTCACCAGTAAAACTGCTGAGCAATCCTCAGGCTCCTCAGAGAGCGTTCCAGCAGCAGCATGACCAGAGGCCCGTCCAGATCCCACTCCCCCTTCACCGCCTGGCGATGGAATGTGTGTGTGTGTGTGTGCGCGCGTGCGCGTGTGGGGGGGAGGATAACAGACGAGAGGTTGAGAATGTGAGAGATTGAGCCGTGTGTGTGTAGTCAACTAAGCTATCTTACAAAAGCTGGTGTGTGTGTGTGTGTGTGTGTGTGTGTCTTCTCACCTGGACGAGCTGAGGAAGGTAGTTCTCCAGCTCTCCATCGGAGGTCTTTTCAAAGAACTTCACCGCTGAGCTGCGCACCGTCTGGTCTGGGAAACTACACACAGGAGGACACTTGCTACTCTGGAGCTAATAGCATCTTTGGAACGTGGCAACACACAATTACAGTAAACAGACTTTATCGTACAATTTACTCCCAATAACATACAGTCAAATACATATTGAGTGTACTGTATACTCCCAACAACACACCCGATTGTAATGACATTCGTTAAAGTGACAAACATGTCATTACATGAGCTGTCGAGTCACGTCCGAGCTGTTTGTGGAGCTAACCTGTCTGTGAGAAGGAAGAGAGCTTCCTCAGGGTTCTGTAGGGGCCAGTGATCCACAACGGTGTAGATTTCTGTCAGGTCTTTGGGCTGCCAGCTGGGGACGCCACTCAAAACCAGGTGAAGGAAGGTGTTCCTGTTGTCGCAGCTGTGCCTCTTGCTCCAGAGGAAGGCCTTCTCGTTCTCGGAAAGACTACAAAACCGGAACCCTCAACATCACAAGATCTCACCCGGGGATATACTGGATGGTGGGATTTGAATGGCAGGACTGCAGTCCTGCCGGTCTGTGAACTCACAAGCAGATGCAGTGTTTCTGAGAGACCTCAGAGATCTTCCTGCTCAGTTCTTCACATGGCAGAATGGTGGTGGGAGAGTCTGGGAGGGAAACTGGTCTCTTATAATTCCATTCATGTCTCTCCGGGAACTCCAGCTATAAACAAAAACAACAGAAGCAAAAACTAAATGAGTTCCAGGAAACTGAAAATAGGAAGTTTTTACTAAAACAAACCACAAATAGGGAACTGTGGATGAAACTGCTGTTCCTTGTGTGGCCAGGAGAGGGCAGCATTCTGCAAGACTCGCCTGCAGTATGACCCCAGTGGGCTGCCTGTGGCCGTCCGACAGGGCGGGGCAGGGAGGGTCGCTCAGCTCCAGAAGCATAGACATACTCAGCAGCACAGTTCCACTGACCAGAGTTCTAGAACACACACACACACACACACACAATTCTAGAACACTCTGAGACATCCACTACACTGCCAATGAACCCACTCTCTCATCAGTGAATCAATGAATATCATAAGACAGTGTGCCAACTTGATATACTAACCTAGGAGGTGAACATGGTGGAAATGTCTACCGTATGTGGTTCGTGTGTATATGTGTGTGTGTGTGTGTGTGTGTATGTGTGTATGTGTGTGTGTGTGTGTATGTGTGTGTGTATGTGTGTGTGTATGTGTGTGTGTATGTGTGTGGAAAGGCAACCTGTGGCTGTACAAAGGCTGGACGGCCCACAGTAACAGCTCAGGGGTTTTTCCCTGCTTGGACGCCAAGAGATGAAACGTCAACATGGACTCATAGGGCAGCTGGGAAATCTGCATGGGGAAAACCATCCTGAAAACACACACATACAGGCATATACACCAGCATTAGATAGCTCAATTAACAACTGATTCAAACTAATAAAAGGTAGTAAGACTGCCGTTGAGATTAAGGACTTTTCATTCAGCGTTATAGAAGGAGGGAGACTGAGGAGGATTTTCAGAATGGTCCATATAACCCTCCTAGGAATGGCAATGCCCTTACATGCGGTTGAATTGGATCTTGTTGCCAAGCGACAAGGCGGTGCTGATGTTTTCTGAGATTCCTTTGTCACAGATCCTCTTCCCCCCGACCGTCAGCTCGCAGGACACGGAGAAGTAATCAAAACTACGATGACAGGGGAGACGTCACACCACCTAACAACACCCCCTGTGTTCATGTTCTGATTGTTTTGTCATCATACAAATACATTTACATGTAGTCATTTAGCAGACGCTCTTATCCAGAGCGACTTACAGTAAGTACAGGCACATTCCCCCGAGGCAAGTAGGGTGAAGTGCCTTGCCCAAGGACACAACGTCAGTTGGCATGACCGGGAATCGAACTGGCAACCTTCGGATTACTAGCCCGATTCGGGGGCTAGTAATCTTGAGGGGGGTATCTTGAGAATACATTCTCCTGTTTTCTGTGTCTTTCCTATTGTGTGTATTTCTGCGTTCAGTGTTTGTATGTGTTTACATTTGGACTTTTGTATACAGCACTTGCACCTGTGTATGTCCCTGTAGTGTCTGTCTCTATGCTGTCTGACTGTGTCGGTCTGACTGTGGGTCCGACTGTGTGGGTCCGACTGTGTGGGTCCGACTGTGTGGGTCCGACTGTGTGGGTCCGACTGTGTGGGTCCGACTGTGTGGGTCCGACTGTGGGTCTGAATGCCTGTCTGAATGCCTGTCTGAATGCCTGTCTGAATGCCTGTCTGAATGCCTGTCTGTCAACCAACCTGTGGATCCAGTTGGGCTGCAGCTTGTAAAGAGCGGCCATGTTGATCTGCAGGATGTCAGCATTGTGCTCGACGTTCTGCACAGGCAGGATCTGGCGGTGGACATCCTGGACCTGGAAGTCTGAGTGGAAGTTCTCAAAGAAGACTTGAAGCAGCTTCCCCAGAGCCTGGTGGAGCATGATGGAGGCTGGGACAGGAAGTCTACAGTTTAGTCAATGGCTGAGCGATGGCCGCTAAGATGTGAGAATGTGACACCAGACATGCATTGTGTTAGACGTGGGTACGTGACTGAGGTTGTGGCACATTGTTAACAGATGCTGTCATCCATCATGAATCTTTCCAAAAACTATTTTGAGAGGAATGTTCCCCCCACCCTTCCAAGACGACTCACACCGAACTCACCAGTTTCACATTCAGTCATCTCCTCAAAGCTCTGGAAGAAAAAACAGAAAACAAGGAAACGTGTCTATGCGTTTGACTGGAACACGACGGCCATACGAGTACAGATCATACCTGCGGTGCACGGCATCATAGTCCCAGGTATGTAGGAATGAGGTGTTAGTTACCAGAGCCATGGGCTTGATCCGGCTGAGCCTTCCTATGGCCTCCTCCACCTCCGCAGTGGAGATGCCACACAGCAGGTTGATGATGGTGCGGACCTCGTCCACCAGCATGTTGATGTTGGCTCCACTCTAGGGGCAGGGTCATCACCACTGGTTAGACCTTCGTCAAAGTCCCTCAGGTCTCGCCAGTAAGGTCTTAACTAATGAATCAATCAGCCATAGCTCATTTTATAGAGCAACTCAAACCAAAGTGCTGTACAGTCCCAAAATAAACAACAACAAAAAACTAAAGACAAACTAAAAACTAAATGGTGGTAGGATTGAGTAGGAGCATTGGGAGTGATATGAACCTTGTTCTTCAGCATCAGGTTCACCTCCCTGGTGTAGCAGTTCAGTTTCTCCTGAAGGCTTAACCTGGCGAAGCGAGAGAGAAGGAGGAAGAGGGCAGAAGGAGGGGGAGGGGGGTGGAGAGAGAGAGAGAGAGAGAGAGAGAGAGAGAGAGAGAGAGAGAGAGAGAGAGAGAGAGAGAGAGAGAGAGAGAGAGAAAACAGAGGAAGGTTGAAGGGTAAATACACATGTAACACAGTAAACACAAGCTCTACAGTATGGCCTTCCAAGTGTGTCCTATCAACAAAGACACCTGTGCCTACAGGCAGTAGAGGTGACACAGTCTGGGAAGGAAACCAACACTGTAGAACAGTTTTCCCACAAATTGGCAAGTCAGTCTGGGACAGCCTAGGCAGCAGTTAGAAAGCTGAGGTGAGACACTACTGACCTGACAGGCATGCTGACAGTGAACATCTCTGCTATGAGACAGGCAGAGAAGCACTGCCCACTATTACCTGGACGTGTTGAAGACACAAGCAGAGCCCAGCAGATGGTACAGGTGACATAGGGCACTGTCATCCCTAGCCTTAGGTATGGAAAACATGAACTAGATTTAGCAGTGAGGTTAACAGCAGTAAGGTTAACAACAGAGTATAAACAAACAGCCTAGCAACAAAACACATCAAAAAGTCCAAGCAACCAATCAATACATCGAATTGCTAAAGATAAGGTTGTTCAGTGTCGCGTTTATGACTTTGTCTCCGGGAACGCAGCAGGCAGGTTCACTTCCCCCCCTATTTCCTTTGAAATGCCACGAATGACGTCACAGCACACAGAGCAAAGTCAACAGGGCGGTGGAGGTTTTTATGACAACACGAGCCCTGATAAGACGCCGAGGAAACAGCCTGGCTGGAGGCCAAGGAGGACGTCTGACTAAACTCTTCTGGCCTGCTCTGTAAATGATCCACCAATTATTATTATTTATTTATTTTCACGGTGGGAAGAAAAGACAGCCCCCCAGGCAGACTCACGTCTCTGGCCAGAAGGTGCTCCAGGGTGTTCTCGTGGAGCAGGCGGAGTGAGACCTCCGACCCAGACTTGCAGTAGGCCAGGAGGCTCTCGTGGGCGCCCAGGAGCTCCTCACTAGCAGAGGGACAGGAGAGGTGGCAGAGGAACAGTCACACACCATGTGGAGGAAACACCCAGAAAGGGGTTGCCGTGACACACGCACGAGCGCGCACACACACACACGATAGGATTGTAGTTTCCATGAGTTGGGAACAGCCGGTACCAAAACAAGCTCAAGGTTACAGTGCGTGTTGGGTGAGGGTGCTGAGGGTGAGATGAGGGTGGAGACGGTACTGCAGACTCACTTGTGGAGGTACTCCTCAGAGTCACAGAGCTTGAGGACGTACTGCCCACTGCTGCTGGTGGAAGTGTCCATGAGCAAGAAGATCTCATCGATCAGGTTCTGCACCGTACGGTTCACTAGGGGTGAGGTCACAGTCAGAGGTCACAGTCAGAGGTCACAGTCAGGGGGCAGGTCAAACCTGGCCCTGTTTTAAGGCCACCGTGTCTGTTTAAACACACTTTTCTTTTACAAGCTATCACAAGTGCGAAAAACAAAACTCTCACTCTGCGTGTGTGAGAGACTTACATGTGGTACAGAAGGGTATCTGGTGTGCGGCCCAGGAGGTAGCCACGGTGACCGTCACCTGGGCCTTCTGGAGCAGGGAGGGGTGGATGGATAACACACGGCCCCACACCAGGCCCGCGTTTGACCAGCTGTCTGAGTGCGGATACCTGGACATCAACCTGACACGAGACACAGCAGGATTTCACGTCTAAATGAAAGTATACAATCACTGGATGTACTTTAAAATGTGCTGCCTGTACGAGCAGACTTGGATCATAATAAAAGTTGTTATTGTGTGGCGCTAGGTTTTCTTACTTGGATGTTGACGTGCAGAGCGAGGCCAGCTGTTCGGTGCTGCCTTGTGGCGTGTCGATGAGTTTCATGCTCCAGACGTCCTGACGAATGAAACAACACAAACAAACAGACAGTAAAACTGTGATGAACATCCCCGGTAGTGAACAAAGGCATCGTGTGTGTGAGCCGAGCCAGGGGTGATCCTCACATGGTCCACGGCTGTGTTGGAGCGGTTCAGTCTGGCGGAGGGCATCGTCAGGTTACAGGAGAATCTCTTCTGGGCATTGCTCAGAGGAGGCTTTCTCCTGGGGGGCACCGCAGGGGGTAGAGGGGGCCCAGCAGGGTCTAGAGGAACCACTGGGGCAAGTCTGGCTGATGGCCCCGTGCTATACTTTCTGACTTGGTTGCTGGGGTCAGGGTCAGCCCTGTTAAAGCCTTGGCTAGACCCATGGTCATTTCCACTAGCCCCGTGAGCCAAGAGAGAGCTAGGGGGTTGACTTAGATCCATACTTGAAAGTGAGCTGTACAGATCCAGTTCTTCATCCTCGTTAAATACATGATACAGACCAAGTTCAGTTAGTATATCCTCCTGGAAGTGATCTGTAAGGGATGTGGGGAAACCCCTGGCCTCCCGGTGGAGGAGATCGGAATCCCCGTGATTGGGATCCATCTTGAATCAAAGCATATGACTGATCCGATACGCTCAAGTTATCTTCAAGTCCTGGAAATGTTTCAATGAAGAACACGTGTCATTACATTTCTAATGCAGTCATCTCTACAAAGGTTGCCATGCAAGCGTTGATGTTTGTTTTCCACAAACAAAACAAAAACACGATCCAGAGTTTACATGATCAAAAATCCCTCCGGTTTGTGTAATTAATCATTAACAGCTTTTCAAAAGTCAACAGGAAATTTGCCTACTGTTTCAAACGTGCACGTCCAAAAGATGTGCAGTGTGTTGTACAACTACTCTTGAGACGGACCACTCTTACATGTTTTCCCTAATCACATCAACGAAAGACCTCAACTTCAGCCTGTAGCGGTCATTCTTTAGTTTCCTCTAAATATTAAATGTACATTTAACAGAAACAAAAAGGTGTGTGCGTACGTTTACTTTCATTATACATACAGTAGTACTTTCAAACAACTACTGATTCGTACTGTACAAGGGTCTTACCGTGAAAGCTGTCATGGTCCCGGTCAGTAAAACGAAAGCTAGAATAGGTAGAACAGAATCGCACGCGTCCACCTGAGGGCAGACAAATTCGGGAAGTTACAAATATCGTATGCTTCATGCAACCCATTAACAAACGCCCATGACGCTTGCGTAGACACACGCACACATAAGCCTTGTGTATGTAAGCTGTTCAAAAAATTTCAATGCTTTTTATAATAAATAAAAAAACAAAATATCGATGTCTATTTCTCCGTTTGTTTCTGCGCTGGGATTAACCAACCCGTTTTTTTTTTACCCGTAAAAAAGAGATGTGAAACCAGTTCCACACAAACCCATTCTAGAACATGCTCCAGCTCCGTCCTTTCTTAGGAATGTCATTGAGCAGGTTGAATGCTGTCATCAGAAGTGTAATACTGTCATCAGAAGTGTAATACTGTCATCAGAAGTCATCAGAAGCACAGGGTGGGGGTGCATCTGAGGGCACAACACCAGTTTTCCCGGGATTGTTCTTTTTGAACGACTGTCCCGTTTTTTATTATTATTCTTCCCGGGACACGAATTGTTCCGGTTTTTTGTGAATTAGTTTTTCAATTCGAATTTCATAGTTTTAAATAAAACGTTATTTCCTTATACTGCTATTCTATTTTCTTCCTGATTATGTTCAAACATCATGGAGGGTGCGATTGAAAAGAGCAAACATAAACTCAGGTTGTTCATTGTGACCAAAATAACACAGAAAATAACACACATGATGGCAGGACAGACCCTTTGCATGTTAGGGGAGGGGGTACATATTATATCAGGTGAAAAAACGGCCTGATATAATGTGTATCCCCTCTGTAACTCATATGGAAGACAGCAAATAATATGTAAGTGATTTAAACAGATTTGTATTCAGGAGTTTGTAGTTTACAAATATGTATAATACCCAGAAAGTCAAATTTTCACCATGTGAAGGGTTTATGTAGGCCGCCAAACATCTTCAAATCAATGTTTCCGAGTAATCCTTTTCCAAGATCACACAGTGAGCCTCACACACCTGCTTCCTCTTAACAATCAGTTGTTCTGCTGATAGCTAATAAGAAGCAAACAATCCTTTTACCATCAAACATTGCTGATTGAAAACATCATGGAGTCTCAGGGAAAACAAAGGTGAAAAACGTTAGTTCTCAACTTTACTTTAAACGTCTCAATGGCATGTCAGTGCAACTGTTGTTTTCAGTCGAGCCACAGGTCTTACGGGAATTCATATAAGCGGAATCTTAAAATAGGAAAGTTCTTTTAAATTGGGTGGATGAGTATTGTACATATGATCATGTATACGATGACATGCATGTTGTGGTACATTGAATTCCAGCGTGTGTGTGTCAGTGTGCCCTCTGCCCAGTCCCTCTCCCCGTTCAACCTCCTACAGTGTGTCCTGCTGGCGTCCCTGTTCTTCATGCCAGGCATGGCCAGGAACATTCTGCTGTGTAACTTTAGCGCCCTCCAGTTTAAAGACAAAGCCTTTCTCAACGTAACCACCGAGTGTCTCCCGCACCAGAGCTGTTCCACCAGCAGGGGGCTCCGTGGATCAGAGCACATGGTGTCTGCCCAGGGCTGCGTCGCCTCGACGCGCTGCGGAACCTTCCAGCTCGTCTCGTACCGCGGGGTGACCTACAATGCCAGCTACACCTGCTGCTGTAGGGAGCGCTGCAACCAGCCCCCCAGCCCAGACACCCGACTGAGAAGGCTTCTGGGGTTGACCAGGGAGCCCACACCCAGCCCCCTGGACGCCTGTCCCACACCAGCTACCTTGTAGATCCACACAGGGTGTGTTTGCTGGGCAAGACGAGAAGAAAAATGAAGCGTCAGTCTACAATACTTGAAACTGTCAGACTGGGCCACATTTCAACCAAGTGTATTCACATGTTACTTAGTTATAATATGTGTACACAAACAAATTAGTAGATTCTACTGGGATTTAGGAGTGTTTACTTGTATGTGATTTATCACTAGAGAGGGACAGTGGGTTAGCCACTCTCCTGGTGTGTTCACAGCAAATGAGATTCTCAGTGTGGCATCTGTTGGGTCCAGTGAAATAAATAAAGGATCATTTATAATGAATGTCTGTCTCTGCAGCAGGTGTGCAGGGAGAGGGTGTGGTCTCTGCAGGTGTAGATTTACATTTAGTCATTTAGCAGACGCTCTTTTTCAGAGCGACTAACAGTAAGTACGGGACATTTTCCCCCCCCCCAAGGCAAGTAGGGTGAAGTGCCTTGCCCATGGACACAACGTCATTCGGCACGGCCGGGAATCGAACCGGCAACCTTCTGATTAGTAGCCCGATTCCCTAACCGCTCAGCCACCTGACTGAGCGGTTAGGGGACATCTGATATTTTGAAGTGTCGAGCAGGAACAGGAAGCATGGGTGGAACTAGTAGAGAACGACAGAAGCTGTTGAGTTTATTGTCCCTGTGATCAAACGTTTTTGAATGGGCAGGTGAGATCTCGTACATCACAAATATCCTCGACTGTTGGCATCACTAATCCCAGGATACTGCATTGCTAATTGCCTGATCTTCTGTATTGACAACATGATAAGACTGTAGTTAATTGGCATAATGCCATTATCATTGCAAGCTTGTCGTCTCCCTCCAAGCCCCATAATTGCATTAGTTAATTGACACTGATTCAAAACACCTGTGCAATGTGTTTGCAATGACCATATCAGACCTGAAACCCCAACTCAGGGTTAGCATACTAACCACCTCCAGATGCCCACCTCCTCCTCCACCTCCTCCCCCAGGCCAGAGGGGTACTGGGTGGGGTGTGTGTTCCTGTTCCTCTGCCTGATGATGCCCGCCGTGCCTGGTGCCAACCTGCTGTGCTTCTACAGCTACATCACACCCAGGAACAGAAGCGTGGAGCTCATCCTGTCGGAGTGTCCTCCGACCAAGCTGTGCTTCACCGCTGACGGGCGTTACGGCAACTACAGCGCGCTCATCGCCCGGGGCTGCATGTGGAGAGCGGACTGCAGCAAGGTCCACCCCCTGGTGCTTCGAGGAACCAGGTTCACCATGCAGTACGCCTGCTGTGATTATAACTACTGTAACTCCGGCCCTCGTGTTACGGCCTATTCCTTCCCCCTCATACTTACCCTGCTGCTGGTCAGCGCACAAACCTGAACTCCTGATATAGTTAATCTGCTACAGGACAGAACGATGTTACCCTTTTTATGTTGGAGATGGACAGAATATTGTATGAACAGCTTCATCCTGTGACACCCAGTCTTGCCAAACTGAGGTGAATCCTAACAAGAATGTCTCCCGAACAATACAACAATTATTGGATTGCTTATTAGAACGATTGTTTTATGATTATTAAATAAATTAACTTTTATAAATCGGATAACTGTTCATATTACATTTCACCATTATTCTTGTTTGCTCTCAGTACTTCCGTCTCTCTCTCACACTCACACACACAATCACACACGCACACACAATCGCACACGCACACGCACACGCACACACACACACACAGGGCAGCGGTAATGGAGATTTGGACAGTTGTTTATTTCCCTTTAATAAGGCTGCTGGGTCTCCCCATAGTGGATATACATATATATACAGGAGATTGCTATACTGAAGTTACACTGAGGGGAGAGGGTCCATATTACACAGACTTCAAAAAACAACACTGATAGAGCCTAATCTCCAGGTATCAGAAATCAGCAGGGAGAGAGAGAGAAGAGTAGAGAGGTTAGGGGGGTAACAGCACGAGAGAGAGAGGGGGGGATGGTGCAGTCACAGAGCCTGACTCGACTGCCTAATAACTTAACACTAGAAAATAACATACAGATTTCACGCACAGTGCATCTTAAATAGGTTACGTGGAGAACCATTTACCATAAATATCTGTATTTCGGGAACCAACATATATAAAAATAATTAAAAAAAATCAAAAAAAAAATCATTGTTCAGTCTTTAGATTTTTTCTTCTTTTTTTCTATTTTTTCCTTCCTTCCTTCGGATCCTTTGTTCCTTTCTTCCTTCTTGTTGCAGAGGAGGGTTTTCACCCGTATCCATCCCGGATTAATGAGAAAAGTAAACCCGACCCAGAAAACCATATGAATTAGTATAAAACCAACGAACGGAACAGCACAGTCAACTCATCACAAAAAGAACCCACAGACACACAGAACAGCAAGAACACAGTACTCTTTTAGCATCTTCATCATCATCCTCATCCTCCTCGTCATCCTCGTCTTCCTCTTAGGGTACTGGTGGGGTCAGGGAGGTCCTCCCTGGGCGGCCCAGCGGGGTCTTGACGGGGTCAGCAGTGATTTCTCTGAACTTCACAGTGTGGTAGGAATAGTGTGGTGGTGGTGGGGGGATTTAGGGGAGGGGGGTGACCAGGGAATAGCCGGGGGGGGGGGGGGGCTTGCAACTGGAACAGAGATCATCAGAAGCACAGCAACAATTAGAAAACAATTAAGAAAACCCAGAACATGTTCGTGGAAAGTAAACAAAATGGCCGCCACGTTGCTCGTTGTCTTCTTCCTTCCTGTCACCCACGGGGTTGGGAAGGCCTTGATTGGCTGCAGCGTATACTGAGTGGGCGGCCCGTGTTTTCTGGCAGAGGAATAGGGGGTGGGGCTTGGGAAGGGTCTAAGGCTGACTGGAATAATCGGCTGGTCGGCGGGACTTGAGAGGCATGTCATCAGGGGGCGGGACAGGATGTGGCGGTGGGTCGATTGGCAGGTCGGATGGCGAACGGTTAGGCACGCTGTCGCAGTGCCCGCCTCTTCCTGCTGTAGTAGTGGCGCAGGCCGGTCTGTCTGGCAAAGTTCATCATGTAGTTTTGTTTACGGGTGCTACAGGGACACAAAAACAAGTGAGAGAGGAGACAGAGAAAGAAGGTGCCCATTAGTGACTAAGAAGATCACACTAACAGAGTTCACACACACACACACACACACACATGCACACACACACACACACACACACACACACACACACACACACACACATGCACACTCCCAGATCTTGCACACTGTCTAAGACCCATGCTGGCATTTTCAGTCAGGCTTTCGTCTCCGAACACTCAACCAAACGAGCTAGACTTGTCGGGGCAGAATGAGTAGGATTCTACAGAGCAGGATGGCTCTACGTGTGGCTCACTCGACAGCAGCGCTAGGACACGAGGACAGGACAAGGACACGAGGACAGGACAAGGACACGAGGACAGGACAAGGACACGAGGACAGGACAAGGACACGAGGACAGGACAAGGACACGAGGACAGGACAAGGACACGAGGACAGGACAAGGACACGAGGACACAAGGACACTGAACACAGAGAGGACAGACGCCGTTCTACAGACAGAGAAGGGTAACGAGCGGAACTATGACCACTGATCTACGACAACTGTTTGAGGCCAGGGTTGGAGTAACAGCCAGCAACTGGGAGGGAGGGAGGAGGGGGGGGGGGGTCGGAGTAAAAGAAAAAAGGAAGAAAGAAAACCGAGCCATAAAAGTGCAGGGTTGTGAGGGTAAGGGGGTGTGGGGGGAGGAGAGAGGGGGGGGAGACATTGAACTAAAAAGGAGAAACAGAGAATAGCTGTGAAGATCGCTCTTGCTTAGCCTGTCATTGCCTCTTCCATCCAGCAGGGCGGTGCCAGTGAGCCGGGAGTGCAGCCAGGGCAGGCAGGGGCCTCTGCAAAGCGGGGGTGGGGGGGGTGGTGGTGTTGGGGGTGTAATGGAAGGAGGTGTGGGAGGTTCTGGGGGCTCCCCAAGTGAGATGTTGTCCTTGCTTCCAGTGGCAGTTCCCCAGTCAGACGCTAGGGGGCGCTATGGAGAGGACGCAGGATGGACTATGGAACCCGGCAGCCATGGGGCTGGCGGGAGGAATGTCGGCGTGAAGGGTGATTCACAAAGCCATGCAGGGGGTCTACTGGATGGTAGGGTGGGGGTGTTGGAGGGTGAGCCGTGGGGCTTCCTGCGGTGTGAAGTCTGGGACACTCACAGCCCTGGGGGAGTGACCATGCTGGACTGTTGGTCTGAGTGAATGGGAGCGGTCAGATGTATGTGTTCAAATGTGTTGGAAAGAAGTGTTGGACCCCCCTCAAACTGAACAGTTTTATAGGGACATTTGGGTTTGAATGGGAGAGGGTTCTCTTTAGATATCAGAAAACTGAAAAGTGGGCCACTGGTCTAATGACACACGGAAACTGCAGAGGAATGATAACAAGAGCACAGCAAACATATAGTGATGGGTTACATCACACATATATATACACACCAACACCATACCACTGAAAGCGTAAATACTGTATACAGATCGATATATCAAAATATCAGTATATGTATTATATAACACTATATATTTTTGGCATATTGAGTACTAAATAAACATAAATTCAATTCACGGATAACGTATAAATTTGGGTATATTTGTGAACTATACGTAAGCTGCCCCAGCATGGGTTCATGTGGCAATACAATCCACGACCCTTTATCTTCAAGGTGGAAGGAGGTCAGAAGAAGCTGAGTGTCTGCTGGGTCCTAAAGAGAGCCCCTCCCCCACCCCGCCTGGACCCTGAGATTGAGGTGGCCTGCGTGTCTGAGAGGTGGGGGTGGGGGTGGAGGGATTAAGGTGTGTAGATGATGACTTGAGATGGGAGCAGGAAAGGGTGGGAGGTTAGGGGGGGGGGTAGTGAGGAGCGGGGTCACAGAAAGGAGGGGGGGGGGGGGTAGTGAGGAGCAGGGTCACAGAAAGGAGGGGGGGGGGGGGGCTGCATTCGAGAATAGGCGGAGAACTTACCTGACGCTACAGCCATGCCACAGGGAGCAGAATACAGAAGAGAGCAGAGATTAGAGCGCGAGAGGGGGGGGGCAGGAGGAGGGGGCAGCTGGCTCGCAGAAAGGTCTGGGGGGGCAGGAACCCCGGCCTGGGGAGGCGGGGGGCCCAGAGGAGGAGGGAGCAGGGGGGGGGGGAGGAAGAGAGAGGCAGAAAGAGTCAGAGTCGCAGGAAGAGTTCAGAGTCCCAGAAAGAGAGAGAGACAGAGAGAGAAGAGGAAGAAAAAGACAGAGAGAGGGATGGAGAGAAAGAGGGATGGAGAGAAAGAGTGTGATAAGGATGGAGAGAGAGAGAGAGACAATTACAGATGGAGAGAGTAAGAGAAATAGAGAGACAATCCGTGGCCCGACAGATACAGAGAGAGAAACAGAGAGAGAGACAGAGAGAGAGACAGAGAGAGAGACAGAGAGAGAGACAGCGCGAGAGAGGAGGAAACCGCATTTTTGGAAGGAAGGAGGGATGAGGAGGAAGAGGAGGAAGAGGAGGGTGGATGCCGAGGGCAGGACATCACACAGAGGGAGAGCACAGGCGCAGGCAGACAGGTTAGTGTGGGCGGAGCGAGGGAGGAGGAGCATGTGATGAGGAAGAACAGGTCGTCGGAGGGTGAAGAGTGGTGAGCAGAGAGACAGAAATCAAAGAGAACGGTGTGAGGATCGTGGTTGACTCTTGTTCAGCAGACAATCTGTTGAAAACCGAGGGAGTGAGAGAGAGGGTGAGGGGGACAGGACAAGGCCACACTACACCAGGGATGGCTCGGGTTAGAGCGGGGTGTGTGTGTGTGTGTGTGTGTGTGTGTGTGTGACTGCAAACAGACTGTATACAGTATCTAGTGTACATCAAGCCCACGCCAGGGTTACATTGCATGACCGTTGTATGAAGCATTGCGTGTTAGGAGACGATTACGACAGCTTATAACATGTTACGTTATGTCATTGTCCCTGTACCTTTAGCAACATGCACAACGTACTAGAAATGTCCTCTACCATAGCCATGGAAAGATAATAGAGCAGGCTTGATGTCAGTGTGTGGAATGCTTGATGCTAGCTCTACAGCCTCACAATGTCTCCCTCCACTAGCACTGAGGCCTGGTGCACTATCCAGCCATCTAAGAGCAACAGAGTGAGGACATTTACATTTAGTCATTTAGCAGACGCTCTTGTCCAGAGCGACTTACAGTAAGTACAGGGACATTCCCCCCGAGGCAAGTAGGGTGAAGTACCTTGCCCAAGGACACAACGTCATTTTGCACAGCCGGGAATCGAACTGGCAACCTTATGATTACTGGCCCGATTCCCTAACCGCTCAGCCACCTGACAGGACATAGCTCAGTGTGACTGCAAATCCAAGAGGTTTAACATCTAATTCCAAAACCTGATTGGGGTGTGTACACTTTAGGTGTGTGTGTGTCAGTTTGGAGAGAGATAGGGGGTCAGGTTGGAGGCGAGCGAGGCAGGACTGAGGTTCTGCGGGGAGAGAGAGGGGGTTAGGGTCTGGGGGTTCAGGGGGCGACTGGAGATTGGGTACTCACAGAACTACTTCCACGTGGTCGAGCGCCCACTGGTCGTGCCCCGCCCCGTCGTGACGAGGCTGCCACCATCGTAGCTCCACCCCTTTGACCCTCGCCTCGCTGAAGGGACACCAGAGGTCAGGATGTCACGATGGGTCTCTTGAGAATGTGTGTGTAGCATTGTGTTGAATGGTTACAGACCTGTGTGTGTGTGTGTGCACGTGTGTGTGTGTCTGCATGTGTGTGTGGATGTCTATGTGGTGTGGAGACCGATGTTTGCGTGTGTGTATATATACAATATAGTATATACTGTATGCCTGTATGTGTATAGACCTACGTGTGTGTGTTTGAGACTGCATGTGAGTGCTGTGTGTGTGTGTGACTCACAGCGGGATGTTGTAGGAGACTCTCTGGGCCTTGATGAAGTCTTTGGGCTGGTGCTGGGCGATCACATGCCAGCTGACCCCGTTGTTGACGCTGTACTGGAGCAGCACGGCGCGGTCCAAGGTGTTGGCCTGGTCCAGAGCTACGTTACAGCTGTCTGTCTGAGACACACTCCCGATCTGCAGCACAAACATGATCTTGCTGTGGACGCAGGAGGAGGGGGGCGGGGAGGAAGGAGAGAAAGTGATTGTCCTGTAACTTGAAGGTCTAACTTCCACCAGAACTGCATTTTCCCATGACTGAAAACGTAATAAATGAAGAAAAAATATATTCTACAGACAAGTATTTCAAAGCTCTCCTTCTGGACGACCCAGTCGACTACTGAAACACCTGCTGCTGTATCTTTCTGAAACGATCCTACTGAAACGTTGCGCTGTGGTATCCATGGCTGGTTGCCGTGTTACCTGGCTCTGGTGAGATCCAGAGGCTTGGTGACAGCCTGCCTCATCTTGCAGCCGTTGAAGTACAGCGAGTCTCCGTGCGCGTGGGGCGACAGCTGACCGCAGCCGCTGCCCACGCCGCCTCCCTGGACCAGACGCCAGCTCTCCTCAGACACGCTGCCAGACTCAAAGTTGTCCTTCACGAAGCTGGGCAAGTCGCTGTTGGACATGGAGCAGTCGTCTCCTGGAGGAGGGAGGGAAGAGGGGGAGACAGAGGAGGAGAGGAGCGAGGAGAGGAGCATCAGAATGAACTAGTACACACACACACACACGTGTCACTTCCACTAGGGGCCTGTCCTACCTTGGTGGCCCTCGTCACAGATGCAGACCGCTCCGCTGGTGCAGTAACCGTGGCCGCTGCACAGGCCAGGACACGCCTCCCCGATGTACACGTGGTCCACGCCCCAGCTGTGACGCTCACCGCTGCCCTCCTTCTGGATCCAGCGGAACTGCGTGGCTCTGGGAGAGAAAGGGTCCGAACATGAACTGCGTGGCTCTGGGAGAGAAAGGGTCCGAACATGAACTGCGTGGCTCTGGGATAGAAAGGGTCCGAACATGAACTGCGTGGCTCTGGGAGAGAAAGGGTCCGAACATGAACTGCGTGGCTCTGGGATAGAAAGGGTCCGAACATGAACTGCGTGGCTCTGGGAGAGAAAGGGTCCGAACATGAACTGCGTGGCTCTGGGAGAGAAAGGGTCCGAACATGAACTGCGTGGCTCTGGGATAGAAAGGGTCCGAACATGAACTGCGTGGCTCTGGGAGAGAAAGGGTCCGAACATGAACTGCGTGGCTCTGGGAGAGAAAAGGTCCGAACATGAACTGCGTGGCTCTGGGATAGAAAGGGTCCGAACATGAACTGCGTGGCTCTGGGATAGAAAGGGTCCGAACATGAACTGCGTGGCTCTGGGATAGAAAGGGTCCGAACATGAACTGCGTGGCTCTGGGATAGAAAGGGTCCGAACATGACATGAAGCGTCCAACAGTGGAGGAGGAGACCACGAGACAGCGGCTTAAACTGGACATTATAATAACTGTGCCACACATTCATCAGATGTACTCTTACTTTTACTGAATAAAGTTTTTAGTTTATTATCCAAATTCCTTATCTTTATACCTTTTTTGTCATTTAGCAGGCACTCTTATCCAGAGGGACTTACAGTAAGTACAGGGACATTCCCCCCGAGGCAAGTAGGGTGAGGGCCTTGCCCAAAGACACAATGGCATTTTGCACGGCCAGGAATCGAACTGGCAACCTTCGGATTACTAGCCCGACTCCCTCACCGCTCAGCCACCTGACTTCCAGTTGTGTATGTGCGAGACAGCCAGCCTACCCAGAGGACACGTGGTCGGGAAGCTGCACGGTGACTCGGGTCCAGCTGGAGCTGTTCACCGGGCTGTAGATGGTCGACTCATGGAACTGGAAGGGGGAGCAGCCCACGTTGTTGACGGAGGTCGGGAGGCACTCGGACTGTACCAACTGCCACGAGTCAGACCTTAGGGGGGAGAGATCGAGAGAGAGAGATAAAGGGAGAGAGAGGGTAAAAGTAGGTTGTTACGTGTCAGTAAAGGTACGTTATTTTTGGACTAATGTGAACCACAGAGAGGCTGGCTGACTCATCAGTGTCCTCACCTGGCATCCTTCCTGTACTGCAGCAGGACAGAATGATGGTCATCGCAGGTGTCTGCCTCACAGCCCACCACAATCTACACCAGAGACCAGGAGTTAGCGTACGTTAGCATTCAGCATGTCGCTTAGCATCTTTCTTAGCATTTTGCTTAGCATGTAGCCTTCCTTGTACCTTGAACTGTAGGATGTAGCCAGGCTGCACGATGAGCTCGCGCGTGGCCAGGATGTTGTGGGTCTTGTCCTGGTTCTTGTTGGGCCAGTACAGGTGGAAGGAAGGGTTCCCACAGAACCCTGCGGTCCTCACAGCGTTGGGGTAGAAACTCCAGCTCTCCTCGTGAGACACACCCTCTACAGAAGAGAGAGAGAGAGAAGCAAAGAGAGAGAAAAACAGAACAAAATAAAATTGGAAAAACTGCAAGAAATGTATATTCAATTTTCACATGTCTGTTTAGTGTTGAGGTACAATAAGCGCAAAAAGACAAAGGCCACAGACCATCATCGAAGGTGTCCAGAAGGGTGGAAGGGTTGATGTCCGACCCGCCCACCAGGATGTTGTCGATGGCCCACTGAGCGCGCTCCAGACTCGGGGAGGCCAGGCCTGAGGACATGGTGAAGGGCTGCCACCAGCGCAGGCGCGTGGCGTTGGACAGCGCCCCCTCTGGCAGCACAATGTAGTCTCTCCTCACAGACACGTACTTCAGATAGTCCATCTCGTGGAGCAGCGTCCAGGACACCCCTGGGGGGAGGGAATCCGGCGAGAGAGACGAGGAAGAACGTGAGGCCGGATGGAAACAAAAGCAAACGCCTCTCTCTGTGTACCCGTAAAGCTACGGCCATGTTTGGTTGCCATGGTACCTCCGTCAGTGGAGTAGTCGAGCAGCACGCCCTCTTTCCGACAGGTCGGACGATGGCACATGGTCATGTTATCCTCACTGCCTATCCTGGCCCAGTACTCCACAAACCTGCTCACACACACAGGTTCACAATCAACACATCAATACTACCTTACAACTGCCCCATAGACATCAAAAAACAGTGCTTAGAATCATTTTTCCCCCAAAACAGTTGTGACAGTTCTACCAGAAGACAGTAGCTGTAGCTAAGGCATAGAGAGTCCTCACTTGGCTCCTCGGAGGTCCAGGTCCACGGTGACGGCCTGCCTGCCGTCCGCTCCCCCGAAGTACAGCGCTGTCCCCTCTACCAGCACCCCGCAGTCTGTGCAGGGACGCCCCCCTTCCAGGACCTGCCACTGGGGGCCTGCCGCCCCCTCCCAGTCGAAACGCTCCTTCAGAGAGGCCTGTGGGGAGGGGGTGTGTGTGAGGGTGTAAGTGTGGGAGTCAGCCTTCCAACGCATGAGCGTGTGTGAAGTAGGGTGTGTGACCAGAGTGTGTGTGAGGGTGTGTGAAAGTGTGTGACTAGAGTGTGTGTGAGGGTGTGTGAAAGTGTGTGACTAGAGTGTGTGTGAGGGTGTGTGAAAGTGTGTGACTAGAGTGTGTGTGAGGGTGTGTGAAAGTGTGTGACTAGAGTGTGTGTGAGGGTGTGTGAAAGTGTGTGACTAGAGTGTGTGTGAAGGTGTGTGAAAGTGTGTGACCAGAGTGTGTGTGAGGGTGTGTGAAAGTGTGTGACTAGAGTGTGTGTGAGGGTGTGTGAAAGTGTGTGACTAGAGTGTGTGTGAGGGTGTGTGAAAGTGTGTGACTAGAGTGTGTGTGAGGGTGTGTGAAAGTGTGTGACCAGAGTGTGTGTGAGGGTGTGTGAAAGTGTGTGACCAGAGTGTGTGTGAGGGTGTGTGAAAGTGTGTGACTAGAGTGTGTGTGAGGGTGTGGTTTGGTCCTGTACCTTGAGGGCTGTGCTGGCGTAGCAGTTGGGTCCGGTGAAGCCCGGGTCACAGAGGCAGCGCTGGTCCAGACAGTCCCCATGCCCTCCACACTGTCCCGCACACGCCGGCCCGATGTACAAGTTCTCCACTGCCCACTGGATGTCCGAGTGCTGCTGGTAGAAGCGGAACCTCACCGCCCTGAAGGGAACAGGGAATGAGGAGGGAATGAGTGCAGGACAGCACCCAGGCAGCTGGGATGGTGAGGGCAGGGCAGGGCACTCACGTGTCTGCCAGGCTGTCGGGCAGGGGGTACACGGCCCTCTTCCAGCCTCCGGCAGGGAAGAAGACCGAGGGCTGGGACACCTGGCCCCCGCAGCGGGGGTCAGCGGGCAGGCACTGGGGCACCAAGTACTTCCAGGTCACTCCAAAGTCCACCGAGTACTGGACGTGCACCTGGTGATCCGCATGGCGTTCTGGAGCGCTGCAGCCCACCGCTATCTGTACGGACACACATACACACGTCCTCACACACACACTCAGGCACAACGCACGCTTCCTCCGTGTATGTTTTACTCAAACACCTTTGTTTCTATCGACTCGTGTTACTGTGGATTGTGTTTGGAGTTTGGGGTGGAGGGTTACCTTGAACTGCATGACCCAGCCGCGGTCCGGCACGATGTCGTGTGTGACCGCGTACACCTCCCGGCCGTCCACGCTGCCGCACACCATCACGCCGTCCGGAGAGCTGCAGAACCGCTGGACCGAACAGTCCTCGGAGAACAACCAGTGGTCACTCACTAAGACGGAGGGAGAGAGACATAGGAGAAGAGAGTGAAGGAGAGAGAGGCAGAGGCAGAGAGAGAGGCAGAGGCAGAGGCAGAGAGAGAGAGAGAGAGAGAGAGTTGTATTGTTTACTATATATTATGTTACTATCAACATTTACGTGTATGTCTTCAATATATTTCACGTAAACAATGATGACTTGACCACCATACAACTGTCCTGAGCCCATCCACCCAGCCCACTGACCCACACCCATCCACCCAGCCCACTGACCCACACCCATCCACCCAGCCCACTGACCCACACCCATCCACCCAGCCCACTGACCCACACCCATCCACCCAGCTCACTGACCCACACCCATCCACCCAGCCCACTGACCCACACCCATCCACCCAGCCCACTGACCCACACCCATCCACCCAGCCCACTGACCCACACCCATCCACCCAGCCCACTGACCCACACCCATCCACCCAGCCCACTGACCCACACCTATGGGGGAGTCCTCCAGCTCGCTGACAAGCCCTGTCCTGCCCGTGGTGGTCCCGTCAGCGGGCGCTCTCTCGTGGTTGGGCAGCGCCACCCCTCCGAAGGTGTCGGAGATCTGCGCCCGCGGGTCGGAGCCGGCGATCAGCACGTTGTCCAGGGCCCAGTCGCTGTGGTCCGCCCCCTCGTGCTGGGGCTGCCACCAGCGCACGCGCACCCCCTCCTGACGGGCAGCAGGGGGCAGCAGCACGTTGACGAACCTGAGAAGAGACACATGGGAGCAGAGAGCAAGAAAACATCCACTTTAGAGTTGTACCCATTTAGCAGGACGCTTTTATCCACAGCGCCTTACGAATAGCAGTCGAGCAAGAGTTTGTTGCATCGCATAGCTTAAGAACTGTAAAAGATAGGCCTTGTGTGTGTGTGTGTGTGTGTGTGTGTGTGCTGACAGGAACCCCCACCCTGGCTTGGTGTAGAGGTCGTAGAAGATCTCCGTCAGCAGGATCCAGTTGATCCCTCCGTTCAGACTGAACTCCAGTAGCACGCCCTGGTTACGGTTGCTAGGGGGGATCATGCAGCCGTACATGAAGTAGAACTGGATGAACTCGGCGTTGGTCAGGTTCAGGTCCACGGTCACCAGTTGCCGGCTGCAGCTCTGCACGCACGCACACACACACACACCGTGGTCAAAAGGAGGGGGAAAGGGAACACATGAACAGAGAGATCAGTGGATGGATGGATCAATGGCAATCAGGCAGATGGAAGGAGGAATGGACTGATAGTTGAATGGATAAATCATTAGACAGATGAACGGACAGGCGAATGGATAGATGGATGACTGGATGGAGAGATGAGTGGAGAGAGGGAAGGCTGATAACAGGATAACCAGACAGATGACTGGATGGAGAGATTAGCGGAGAGAGGGAAGGCTGATAACAGGATAACCAGACAGATGACTGGATGGAGAGATGAGCGGAGAGAGGGAAGGCTGATAACAGGATAACCAGACAGATGACTGGATGGAGAGATGAGCGGAGAGAGGGAAGGCTGATAACAGGATAACCAGACAGATGACTGGATGGAGAGAGGCGTACCCCGCTGAAGTGCAGCGCCGCCCCTGAGGCCACCGCCCCACACACGGTGCTCAGCTTGGCCCCGGTCACCAGGTGCCAGTGGCCGAGGGAGGGGGACCTGCTGAAGCTGTCCTTCAGCTGGGAGGGCAGGGGCCCCACAGGCTCGTCACAGTACTCCCCGCCCCACTCCGGGTCACACCTGGGGGGGGGGGAGGTTACAGTGTGGAGAAACTTAGCATAGCCACTACATTTCCTGGAAGCATTTCATGAATGCTGTGAATTACAGTGTTAAGTGTGTCTGTTAAGTGTGTGTGTGTGCGTGCGTATGCATGTGTGTGTGTGTGTGCGTGCGTGTGCATGTGTGTGTGTGTACTCACACGCAGGTGCTCTGCTGGCAGCGTCCGTGTCCAGAGCACATGTCGGGGCAGCCGTCCCCGATGTAGAGGTTGTCCAGAGCCCAGGTCTGCTGCTTGTCAAACGGAGCCTGCTGGAACCAGCGGAACCTGGTGGCCGGGGACCTGACACACACACACACACACACACACAAGATTAGGGCATGAACCACCGTCATACATGTGAATCTATATACTCTATGCATGTATGTGCATATGCAAGCATGTGTGTGTGCATATATACTGTATGTGTGCTTGAGTGTGTGTGTGTTGCAGGAAGTACTGACCTGGCGTAACTGGGGATGGGCAGGGTGACCCGCCCCCACTTGTTGAAGGTGTCAGCCACCAGCAGCTTCTGCAGGGTGTAGGAGGAGCAGTCTGGGCTGGTGGGCAGGCAGTCTCTCACCACCGGCTGCCAAGTCAGACCCAGATCCAGAGAGTACTCCAGCTCTATGGCTGTGTTAGGGCACACGCACACACGCACACACACACACACACACACGAAAAGTTAGAAACTACCAGTGTAGATCAGTAAAAGTAATCAATAATGATAAATGATCAATAGAAGTGTTTTCCCATCCTGTCACCTTGACTTAACCCACACATGAACCCTAACCCATGCATGAACCCACACCCCCACCCTAATCCTAACCCACACCCCCACCCCCTGGGCTAGCTCTGCTCACAGTAGCAGGAATTGGTGACGGAGCAGGAGGCTGAGAAGTCGAACTGGATGAAGGCGTCCTGGCCCAGGCTGATGTCGGTGGTGACGGCGTAGCGCGTGTTGGACTTCTCGATGAAGGCGAAGGCGGGGCCGTCGGAGCCGCACACGGGCATGCGTGTGCCCCCGGGGTGGAGCAGCCAGGAACGGCCGTCCATGGAGGAGAAGTCGTCCTCCAGAGGCCCCCAGCCACTGGCACTGCCCCCCACCACCACCTGGGAGGAGGAGGAGGGGGAGGAGAGGGGTGAGGGAGGAGGAGGGGGAGGAGAGTGATGAGGGAGGAGGACGGAGAGGAGAGGGGTGAGGGAGGAGGACGGGGAGGAGAGTGATGAGGGAGGAGGACGGAGAGGAGAGGGGTGAGGGAGGAGGACGGGGAGGAGAGGGGTGAGGGAGGAGGAGGGGGAGGAGAGGGGTGAGGGAGGAGGAGGGGGAGGAGAGGGGTGAGGGAGGAGGAGGGGGAGGAGAGTGATGAGGGAGGAGGAGGGGGAGGAGAGGGGTGAGGGAGGAGGACGGGGAGGAGAGGGGTGAGGGAGGAGGACGGGGAGGAGAGGGGTGAGGGAGGAGGAGGGGGAGGAGAGGGGTGAGGGAGGACGAGGGGGAGGAGAGTGATGAGGGAGGAGGATGGAGGGAGGGGGGGGCAGAGAGGGAGGGGATCAGGTTCATGTGCATTACAGTGAGCATGTCAGGTGCTCCAGTAGCTAATCCAACATGGAGGCCAACTCAAGACCACCTAAAAAATGGCGTGGGGTGGGCGGTACGAGTTCAAAGGTGGGACCCTGCCACGCCCCCTGGACCCAGCCACGCCCCCTGGACCCAGCCACGCCCCCAACCACGCCCACTGGACCTCAGGCCTCACCTGGTCGATGACCCAGGGGCTGTAGAAGTGACCGTTCTCCGAGGGCTGCCACCAGCGCAGGCGCGTGGAGCTTGTGCGCGCCCTCAGGGGGATCTCCAGGGCAACCAGACGGGCCTGGTTGCTGCTGTTGCTGAACAGGAAGTCCTGCAGCAGGCCCCAGGTCAGTCCACCGTCCACGGAGAACTGGAGGAGCACGGGCTGGGAGCGCGGGTCTGGAGACGCCTTCCCACAGCCCAGACGCAGGAAGAACTGGACGAACCTGCACACACACACACACACACACACACACACACACACACACACACACACACACACACACACACACACACACACACACACACACACACACACACACACACACACAGCACAGACTAGTTGAAAACTAACCTTACCAACGGAAAAGTGCATACTTTTCAATAGTGAGACTTAATGAAGCACGTGTGTGTGTGTGTGTGTGTGTGTGTATGCATATGTGATCTATATGTGTGTATGCTTGTATGTGTGCGTGTGTGTGTGTCCGGGTACCTGGCGTTGGACAGGTCCATGTCGCTGGTGACCAGCATGCGTAGGCCGTCCTCGCTGAAGAACAGGTGGTTTCCACTGGACATGATGCCACACTTCCTGGATGGCTTCCCTCCGCTCAGCAGCTTGAAGCGCTCTCCGTCCACTGCTCCTCCTGCACACACACACACACACGCTCACACACACACACACACGCACACGCACACACACACACACGCTCACACACACACACACAAGCCAAACACACACACACGCAAAATACACATACCAAACACACACACACAAATTGTAGTGGTCATTGACATGTCCCTCCATTCTCCCTTCACAGAACATCCCATTAAACAACAGTCTTTAGGTGGGGAATATACTCATGGTGTCACACATACTCCATCTGGGTTTGTGTGGGCATCTGAATGTTGCGGTACCTTCGAAGTCCTCCTTGAGGAAGTCTGGGTTGGGGATGTCTGGCAGGGAGCAGTCTGGGCCTGAGTATCCCGGGTCACACACACAGTGGGTGCCCCCCACACATGCCCCGTGCCCGTTGCACATGTCCTGGCACTGAGGGCCGATGTAAACGTTGTCCAGGGCCCAGGTAGGGGGGGAGGAGCCACTGGAGTAGAAACCCTGGTACCAGCGGAACCTCACGGACCTGGAGAGAGAAGGGGGGGAGGGAGAGAGAGGTGAGAGAGAGAGAGAAAAAGAGAGAGAATGGGGGGGTATAAGGAGTGAGGGAGATTGAGACAGACGGAGGAGGGAAAGAAGGATGGAGATGGTCTCGTGCTCCTCACCCGCAGAGCCGCAGCTTTCCAAAGTGGACGACCTCTCTCCTCCAGCCCTGGGTGGTGCCGGGGTAGTACACGCTGGCGGGGTGGAGCTCTGTGGAGCAGAGGGACGAGGGCTGAGGCCCGCCCGAGCACAGTGGGACCAGGAGGTGCCAGGTGGCCCCGAAGTCTCGCGAGAACTCCAGCCTCACCGGGTTGGCGGAGGAGCTGTCCGCCGTGCAGCCCACGTTGATCTGGGTGTCATGGAAACACGATAAACATCCCCTGAACGAGCTTTCTCCACAGCTTTGAGTCCTGTTCTCTAATGTTCCTCCGACGTTCTACTGTGACTAACCCTGCCCCTGGGGATCCTTCCTGCTTCCTCCGTACCTCAAACTGGATGATGGTGTTCTCGTTGACGTCAATGTCCCTGGTGGTGATGGAATGTTCCCCCGGCTCGCTGGAGACAAACACCATTGCAGACTCATCCTCCTCCCTGAAACAGGACAGGAACGCGCCGGCGTCACAAACAAACGTACTCCATCCTCTATGAATCCCTGTCTCATTCCATGGTAGATACGGAACTAATGACACAGCTGACGTTTGCTTGTTTCACTGACCATACACACATTTGCCAACAGGTTAGGTTTGTGGAAGGTCTCAACCCATTGATTGGTTGTGATTGCACGGACACAAGTCCACTATGTTCATTTATAATATGTTTTTATCCCATGGAAAAGAGCTGAAATAAGAAGTAAAATTTCTGACAGGTAAAGGATCAGAGATCTCTAAGGTAAGTATTAGGGTAAGTATTCAGGTAAGTATGGTCCACCTATATTTTGATAAAGGTTAAGGGTTACAGTAAGATTATGGTTAGGCTTAGGGAAAGGTTAAGGTTCAAGTGAAGGGTGAGGGTTGACTGAGCACTCACAGGCCACTCTTCTGGTAGGGGCAGTAGAGGCCTGTGTTCCCTCCAGGGTAGAAGAGCCAGTTCCCCTCCTGCGGGCCTCCCTCGAAGCTGTCCGACACCACCGGAGGGTTGTGGAGGGAGCTGCCGTCGATGATGAGGTCATCGATCACCCAGACCTCCTCCTTCTTACCTGCACACACACAGCGCCAGAGGTCGTCTCACGAGTGTGGGAGTGTACACGTCTGTGTGTGTGCATGTGTGACGGGGGTCAGATGGCTGAGTGGTTAGGGAGTCGGGCTATTAATCAGAAGGTTGTTGGTTCGATTCCCGGCCGTGCTAAATGACGTTGTGTCCTTGGGCAAGTCACTTCACCCTACTTGCCTCTGGGGGAATGTCCCTGTACTTACTGTAAGTCGCTCTGGATAAGAGCGTCTGCTAAATGACTAAATGTAAAAGTTCAGGTGCTCGTATGAGAGAAAATACACTGTTTGATTTTGTAGGTGTGCGTGCATGTTAGTGAGTGTCTGTGCACATGTGTGTGTACATGTGAGGAAATGTGTCTTTGTGTGTGTGTGTGTTCTCACCGCTGTTGTAGGGCTGCCAGAGGCGGAAGCGGGTGGCGTTGGTCTGGGCGCTGGCGGGCAGCGCCAGGTGGAGGAACAGGGTGTCGGTGGACGTGGGGAAGTAGAACTCATCCAGCAGCAGCCAGCTGATGCCCCCGTTCACAGAGTACTGGAGGAGAACCGAGTGGGAGCGCTCTGGGACGCCTGGGAACACACACACACACACTGTTAATCCACCATCTAGGAGACCAGAGACAGCAGAGATGGAGGGAGAGTGAGGCCCACCCTTGGTGATGAACTTGAAGGAGAACTGGATGTAGAGAGTGCTGGTGCAGTCCAGATCTCTAGAGACCAGTAAACGCAGACCATCCTACAAACCACACACACACACACACAGAATGCAGAGGGACCAAGATCAAATAGTGGGAAATAATCACACAAAAATTTCTTTCTTTCTTTTTTTCTCAAGTGTCATAATACATAATAGGGGGAGAGAGAGAGAGCGAGCAAGAGAGAGGGTCTGGGTCATGTGATCCCCTGCAGGGGGGGGGGGGGTTCTCACCCCTTTGAAGATGAGGGCGGTGCCAGACTTCAGGGGCTCCCCGCTCAGGGTGCCCCGCTCTGCCCCGTACACCTCGGGCCACTGCTCCGCACGCAGGTTCTCGTTGAAGTCGTCTCTCAGGATGGAGGGCAGGGGCTCCAGGGGCACGCAGTGCGCCCCTCCGTAACCACGGTCACACCTGAGAGAGGGGGGGCGGGGGGGGGGTTAAGGTGATCGTTTCAGGCAGATCTAAATGTTGAAGGGATTTGTGTGTGTGTGTGTGTAACTTACACACAGCGTCCGTTGTCACAGAGCCCGTGTCCAGAGCACATCCAGGGACACCCAGGTGCCAGCAGCACGTTGTCCAGAGCCCAGCCCTCCGCTCCGGGGGTGAAGTGGGTCTGGATCCAGCGGAACCTGGTTCTGGGAGAACTGGTGGAAAGATACAGAGCGTGTCTACAAGGTGTTTTAGACTGGGTTTACCTGAGCCAGCACACACAACAAACACACACACAGGCATTCACACATTCAAACACACACACATATTTACATTTAGCAGACTCTCTTATCCACAGTAAGTACCGGGACATTTCCTTGAGACAAGTAGGGTGAAGTACCTTGCCCAAGGACACAACGTCATTTTGAATGTCCATGGAATCGAACCGGCAACCTTCTGATTAACAGCCTCCCCCCCCCCCCCCCCCCCCCCGCCCCCCCCACACACACACACGTACTTGGCAGCGCTGGGCAGGTAGACTGTGACCCTCCTCCAGGTCTTGTACTGGGTGGACATGTAGATGGAGCTCTGCGTGTAGCCGGCACAGCCGATGGCGGGCGGCACACACTCGGGTGTGAGCAGCGTCCAGCGGCGCCCGCAGTCGCTGGAGAACTCCAGACGCACGCCGTGGGCCAGCGTGGCCGACTGCAGGGCCTTGCTGCACCCCATGCTCAGGTCAAACTGCAGGAAGGACGAGCCGGACACCTCAAAGTCCCAGCTCTCTGCGTAGCGGGGCTTCTCTGTGGGGAGAGGAGGGGGGGCGGGAGGAGGAGGGGAGAGATAACATGGTGAAGATGAAGAATGGTGTCTGGTTGCAGGCTTCATGTAAATGTTACAGCACAGTGTTACATTGTGCTGTAAGATGTGTGTAGGCATCCAATATGAAAACAGTGTTATGGGCAGGTTATGCATCTTCTGGCTTTTGAACGATACATTCCCTGACCATGTGATTACATTACAGCGAGTACAAAAACTACAGCACGCAAAGTCAATAGGAGCACAGAAGTGCTCGAAAGACCCCATAAATAATGTGTGCGGGTGTACGCCCCCGCGCATGTGTGTGTGTGTGTGTGTGTGTGTGTGGAGAGCGAGTGGGGGGATATAATAGCTACCATTGATTCATGTGTGTGGATATTCCACCCCATAGGGGAACACACACATCATGTGGCTACACCACACATTAATGCTCATGGATTCGTTGCCAAATGACTGTTGGAGGGCTGTGGCTTAATGGACCAACCCAGAATGTCATTTGATATTTGCACAAAGGACATCCACTCCAAACAACACACGCTCATAAATAACTACTGGGATGTTAAATCAAGTTTGGAGGAATTCATTATTCATGAGATGTGGGTGTCGAGGAAAAGGGCTGATTCACTTTCAGCCTGGGTTACTTACTGATGTGTTGAGGTGCAGTGTGTGTGTGTGTGTGTGTGTGCAGTACTATGCGCGTCTGTGAATGTGAGAGAGTGAGTGAGTGTGTGAGTCTGTGTGCATATAGTGTGTATGTATACGCGTGTGTAAGTGTGTGTGTCTGTCGTACTGTCGATGGCCTCAGAGTTGAAGGTCAGGGCCGTGTCCAGGGACAGGCAGTCCACGGTCACCTCGCCCCCCTGCACGCGGTACCAGTTGTGTCTGAGAGGGGAGCTGCCGTCAAACTTGTCATGGAAGCCCGTCCTGGAGCTGTCGTTCATGCCGATCAGCACGTCGTCCAGGGCCCACTGGGCCGAGTGTTTACCTTGGGGGGGGACGGGGGGGGGACGGGAAGGGGGGGACGCAGAGAAACATTACAGGCCTCATCTAAGCGTGCTGTTATCATAACACTACCAACTGAGAAGCCTTGATTCTGCTAGAGGTGTGTCTTTGTATGTGAGTGTAATAAAACTGTCTGTTCTGTATGTGAGTGTGATAAAAGTGTGTGTGTGTGTACGAATGTGAATATGTGTGTGTGTACCAGTGTGGGTATTGAATGTCTGTATGTGTGTGTGTCACCACCCCCTCACCCTGCTGTGGCTGCCACCAGCGGAACACGGTGTAGGGGGTCTTGGCGTGGGGCGGCAGCTCGATGGTGACAACCTGAGGCTCCAGGAAGGAGCCAAAGTCCAGCTCCCTCAGGAACTGCCACTGCACGCCGTTATTGGTGGAGAACTGGACCAGCACCCCTGGGAGACACGGGGGAGAGGAGGACAGGATGAGAGGGCAGGCAGCAGCGCGGCCCTGGGATAGAGGGGTCGGTCTACTGACTCAGCTGCACATGAGATTGGAGGAGGACAGAACATGGATCTCTATAGTGTTGGATGGACTACAACACCTTAAACGCTGGTTAAACGTGTACAGAAGATGAAAAAAAACAGAGAGGGAGAGAAGGAGTGAGAGGAAGGGAGAGAAAGAGAGAGAGAGAGAAAGAGAGAGAGACAGCAAGGGAGTCAGACGGCAGAGAAAGTGTGACATGCTGGAGTTCAAAATCCACATTTCCTGCTGCAGTGTCAGTGAGCCTCCACAGGGAGGCAGCAGAGAGCTTGGACGAGGCCGAGGACGGCATGGTCACCTTCGTTCCGGGAGCGAGGCCGGGCGCAGGTGGGACCCAGGCTCTTGCTGCCGATGCGGATGTAGAACTGGACCAGCCTGGAGACGGGAGACACGGGAGAGAAACGGGATTGTTTTCACTCACGGCGTCACGCTTCATTTACATTACATTTACATTTAGACATTTAGCAGACGCTCTTATCCAGAGCGACTTACAGTAAGTACAGGGACATTCCCCCCCGAGGCAAGTAGGGTGAAGTGCCTTGCCCAGGGACACAACGTCATTTGGCACGGCCGGGAATCGAACTGGCAACCTTCAGATTACTAGCCCGATTCCCTAACCGCTCAGCCACCTGACTCCCGCTTCAGACGTCTCACGGTGGGGGGGGGGGGGGGGGGGGGGCGCGGGGGCGGAACACTGACCTGGTGTTGGTGGTGTCGAGGGGGACGGTGCGGGCCTCCCTGCTCCCTGGGCTGCTGAAGTAGAGGGCCTTGCCCTCGCTGATGGTGCCGCAGCCCCCGACCCCGCTGACCCCGCTGACCCCCACCCCGCTCAGGCTCTGCCACAGCGGGCTCAGCTTGCCATCGAAGCCCTCCGTCAGCTCTGTGGGAGTGGCCGTCGCCGGCACGCAGCTGTCCTGCTCCACTGCGGAACACACACACGCGTGAGCACACACACACACACACACAGATAACAGACAAATTGTTTGAACATTCTCAATGCGATAGAACGTTCACTAATCTCCCCTCCCCTTTCATTTAGCTTTTATCTTCCTCCTTCTGCTCCCCTCACCTTGTGTTTGTAAGTGTGTGTGGGTGTGTATTTGTGTGTGAACCTGTGCGTGTGTCTGTGTGTGTGTGTGTACCTGTGTAGCCCATGTCACAGAAGCAGACTCCAGAGATGCAGTCTCCATGTCCTCCACAGTGGTTGGGGCAGGGCTCTGAGATGTACACCCCGTCCAGGGCGAAGGCCGGGGCGTCGCGGTACACGCTGCTCTCCTGGTACCAGCGGAACCGCGTCTTACTGAGGGAGGGCAAGACACGGAGGTCAAAGGTTATTCAAGGAATTAAACCCTATCTGACTCCGGGTAAGCATATCCTTGCATTTCAAAACACGTGCAATACTAATTGGATGATTAATTACAATTATACATACTGTATATATATAGCCAGATCATATATATAAATAAACCTCCTTTGAGCTCAACCTACTCTCACAAATCAGACTGTGTGAATAAACCCAAATGAAAAGTGTGTGAAGTCTGAGCGGCCCGCCAGCTCACCTGGCGGCCACGCTGCGCGGTATCACCACGGTGACCCTGGTCCACTGCTCGTAGTCTCCGGTGTGGTAGAGGGTGGGGCCCCTGAGCTCCCGCCCGCTGCCCTCGCAGCCCCCTCGGCCCGGGGACCCGGGGTAGCAGCCCTCCCGCACCAGGGCCCAGGAGCGGCCCGCGTCATGGGAGAACTGCAGCATGACCGGGGCCGCCCCGCTGAACTGGGCCTCGCAGCCGATGTTGAGCTGGAGGGGGAAGCCATGAGAGGGGAAGAGGGAGAATCAGTGAGAGCAGGGAAAATAAACTCAACGGATTAAGGAGTTAAGTCGGAGTTTGGGGATGTTAGTATCCAGCACCGCAAGGTAACAGTGATGCCTACATTCCAAATGTCCTTAACACAACTTTCCAATACAGGTTACATGAATAAACATAAGGTATCGGATGAGTTGAACGAGTGGTCAGTTCCTCCATCTCTAAAGCGTCAGCAGTGGTTGGAGTGTGTCCTCTCCTCGTTGTTGCGGCGTCGCTACCTTGAACTGCAGGGTGTAGCCGGTGCGGAGCGCCAGGTCTCTGGTCACCGCCACCCGGTCCCCGTCGGAGCGTCCGAACACCATGGCGGAGGGCGTGGGGGCGCAGAAGCTGTTGTTGCTCTCGCGGTCCATGCCCTCGTTCCCCAGCATGAGCCACACGCTCATCTGGTTCAGGGGGTAGTCAAACGCCGGCTTCTCGTAGAAGTTCTGCGCGTGGGAGGGGGAGAACGTCTGGTTACAGTTGGAACAGGAGGTGGAACAGTAGGTGGAACACGAGGTGGAACACCTGGCAATGTGTTGTTGATTTAGCACCAGGAGGGTTCATTTTACACCTTGAGTGTTCATATAGGTCCCCTCTCATCATCAGGAACACACTGGTGTTAAATCAACACATTTTCTCAACACAGTCTACCTCAATTACAGGTGGCTAGTCTTCCTCAAGACCAAAGTTAGCAGTTATGCGTCTATCATTATGGGATGGCTTTGCCCTGGGCTCTTAGCTGTGAGAATCTCCAGACTCTGACCTGGGGGAGGGTGGGGTTAGCTCTGACCTGGGGGAGGGTGGGGTTAGCTCTGACCTGGGGGAGGTGGGGTTAGCTCTGACCTGGGGGAGGGTGGGGTTAGCTCTGACCTGGGGGAGGGTGGGGTTAGCTCTGACCTGGGGGAGGGTGGGGTTAGCTCTGACCTGGGGGAGGGTGGGGTTAGCTCTGACCTGGGGGAGGGTGGGGTAAGCTCTGACCTGGGGGAGGGTGGGGTTAGCCATGGGGATGATGTGCTTCTCCCGCTCTGACAGGATGATGACGTCGTCGATGGCCCACTGGTCGTAGCCCTCGCCTGAGTGGAGGGGCTGCCACCAGCGGAAGCGTGTGGACGGAGTCTTGGAGGCCAGCGGGAGCTCGTAGTGGACAAACCTGAGGGGGGGAGGCAGAACTCAGAACTGTATTCAGAAGGACAAACGAGGCAAGAAGAGTGTGTCTGTGTCTCAGTGTGTGAGATTGTGGTGTGGGGGGGGGGGGTCTCCAGGGTGGATGGCAGGTAACACTAGTTACCCCCCCCCCCCTCTTTCCCGTAGTTCAGGTGCTGGATTTCCCCCTTCCTTGCTCCCCCTCTCTTTTCTCCCTTAACCCCCCCTTCATGGTTCAGACTGGGCTGGTTCCTGTGAAGGTGTGGGGGTGTGGGGGTGTGGTGGTGTGTGGGCGTGGCCTCACCGGGGCTTGGTGAAGTCAGTGAAGTACATCTCGGCGATGAGGCCCCAGCTGATGCCGCCGTCGTTGCTGTACTGGAGCAGCACGCCCTCCTCCCTGCTGTCGGCATGGTTACACTCCGCCCAGTCCCCGCCCACTCGCAGGTAGAACTGCACAAACTCCGCCCACTCTGTGTCCAGGTCCCAGCTCACGAGCTGTCTCAGTCCAGCCTGGTGTACACACACACACACACACACACACACGCACACACACACACGTACATAAGTACACACAAGCATCATGCACACGCACACTAATGACTCCAATGTGTCTGTATGATGTTATATGTTATTTCCAGTGTCAAGATGTTGTAGTCGTACCTTGCTGAAGTACAGAGAGGACCCGGATGAGACCACTCCACAGCCCATGTCAGGGGTCACCACCTCTCCACCTATCACTTCCTGCCATGCGGCCAGCAGTGCATCCTGGGACTCGAAGTCCGACAGGACGCTGGAGGACAGAGGGGAGGAGGGCAGGCAGTCTGTTCCAGAGAAACCCTCGTCACACCTAAGAAGAAGAAAGAGACGGTATGTTGAGGGTGTGTGTGTGTATACGTGTGTGTGTGTATATATGTGTGTGTGTGTGTGTGTATACGTGTGTGTGTGTGTGTGATTACCGACCTGCAGTGTCCGTGGTCACACCAGCCGTGTCCGTGACACATATGGGGACACTGCTGTCCTATGTAGATGTCATCCAGAGCCCACTCATCCTGCTCGCCATAGTAGTTCTGGATCCACCGGAATCTGGTGGCACTGGACCTGGACACACACACACACACACACACACGTACACACACACACACAAGCATACACACACACACATACACAAGCATACACACACACACACAAGCATACACACACACACACACACACACACACAAGCATACACACACACACATACACAAGCATACACACACACACACACACACACACACACACACACACACAAGCATACACACACATACACAAGCAAACACACACACACACACATACACAAGCATACACACACACACACACACAAGCATACACACACACACATACACAAGTATACACACACACACACAAACACAAGCATACACACACATACACAAGCATACACACACACACACACACACACACACATACATACACAAGCATACACACACACATACAAGAGAATGTAAATGCGAGACAGAGAACAAAGGAATTCGAAGAGGTTATTTGGATGGAAATAGGAGAGATTACTGCATGCCTGACCCAGATCAATATTTGATCATCACATTTGATGCTTTATACTCTGCCTGATATGAGATCAATGATTCATACACATCGTGCCCTGGTGAGGATCATTCAGTGCTCCATCATCTAGAACCTAGTGTGTGTGTGCATGCTCATGTGTGTTTTAGTGCATGCCGTCGCATGTGGGGCTCCTGATGGATGATCCCAGACAGTCAAGTATACGGTGCTGTGTGTGTGTGTGCGTGGTTGTGTGTGTGTGTGTGGGTGTGTGTGTGTTGGGGGAGGACACTGCTCCAGTGACGTGCATCGACCCCCAGCTGCACCTGATCATGCAGGCCTGGTCTGGAATCCTCCATCTCCATTACAGTCCTGCCCCCCCCCCCCCCCCCCCTGCCCCCCCTTGCCCCCCCCCCCCCCCCCCCGTGCCCCCCCCTGCCCTCCTCGTGATGGAGGAGGATGAGACCAGGACACCTTTACTTAGGAGCCTGTGGGCAGAGCAGGGGCTGGAGGTCACAGTGTCCTTGGGGAGCGGGGGGGGCAGCGGCTGGGAAGATTGACTATTTGAGTGTGTGTGTGATCGCATAATTCCTGTTCATATGAACACATGCTTGATCTTTTACAAAGAATGTGTGTGTGATTGTGTGTGTATATGATTTTGTATTTATACATTCTGTGTGTATGTGTGTGTGTGTGTATACAATGTGTGTGTGTGTTCCTCACCATGTCTTGTGGGGCAGAGGCAGGGTGATGCGTCTCCAGTCTCTGAACTCAGACGGGTGGAAGACGCTCGGCGCGGTGAACTCAGAGCAGCTTGGCATGCCGGGCAGACAGGCCTGGAACGGGCAGAACACAGGTCAAAGGTCACACAGCGGCACGCAACACACAGAGACTCACTATGACCATGCCCCCCCCCACGTATCCAGACAGGCCGTTCTGCTCCACCACATGCAGTGTAGTCAACTGAAGAGACTGACATGGTGATGGATCCATCATAGGAATGTGATTTGTACACTGCAATTGTTCTGTTTGCCAAGATTTAAAATCTTAGTTCTGGAAATGTAATATTTATTATCTTGTTAAAAAAATTATTTACTAGTTTCTATCTTTTAATTTGTGGTATATTCTTAAGCCTACTTATTTCTAGACTGGAACCAACTTATTTTAAGATATCTTGTCGAGTAAAATTATCTGTCCATGTAGCAAGATAATTTCACTAGTATTAAGTCATTTTCTCTTCAAATTTAGTGTTAATTTCTTGTATTTTAGCAGACCTTTTTTGCAGTGTAAACGGGGGGAGTTGAACCACAGTAAGCAGGTGGGTATCTGCTGTGAATCTGCCGCACAGGATCCAACAATGTGGTTCTGGTACTTGGGGAAGACTCATTAAGTCTTATTCAGTTCCAAAGATGATAAAAAATCATTGGGTTACTTGACAACTTGGAATATTTATGGTCCCGTTGGAAGCATGGAAAATCTTTGTTGAATCATTAGATGATAATCTGCCTGCTGATTCAACTATTCATGTGTTTTGATGATAAGAAGTAATTGCAGTAATTTTTCCAACCGCAGGAGACCAAGTGATTATTATTATATCATTATTTAGACATTATAACTGATGCTATAATGGAAAGATCAATATTCATGTTCATAAATAAATTATGTATTTCATTGCTATTATCCAGGGTGACTTATAGAGCTTTCCCCAACTCATAACCAATGACACTACAAACTCCTGTTGAAAAGGGCAGTCCATTTCAGAAACCTAATTATTCAAAAAGAACTCCATTTCCCATCCCATCCCTTACCTCCTTGACCAGATGCCAGGTGAGCCCGTGATTGGTGGAGAACTCCAGCCGAACCTGCGTGTCAATGTTGGGGGAGGGCTCTCGTCCGCAGCCCATGACCAATGAGAACTGGAGGCTGTAGGACGCTCCGATCTGCATGGACTGGGTCTCCACGTAGCGCAGGCTAGATCCGGGGCTCGGCTCCCCAGAGAAGCTGCAACACAGGGGAGACTTCAGGTAGCACCTGACCCTGACTGGGTGAAACTGCAGGTCCACAGACACCGATGATGCAGCAACATACAGAGAGAAGACCTATGCTATGCACCTGTCGGGTCATTTAACCAAACTTTTTCATGTTAGTGTTTCAAGTTTATTTTGCCATCTGTAACGAGGACAGGCACACTGGAATTCTGTGGCCCTGGTCCTTTTGTCAGTTTCCTAGTGGCCTATCTAAACCTGGAGTAAATCATCTAAACTAGTGGTTCTCATTCCTGGTCCTCAAGGACCCCCTGTCCTGCATGTTTGAGATGTTTTCCTGCTCCAACACACCTGATTCAAATAAATGTCTCGTTATCTAGCTCTGTAGAAGCCTGGTAACGAACATGCATTTGAATCAGGTGTGTTGGAGCCAAGAAACATCTAAAACATGCAGGACAGGGGGTCCCTGAGGACCACTGATCTTAACCAATCAATCCTCCCCTTCCAGTGTGTGGGCGGTGTTGGGTTGAGGCTGTGTGAGGGTACCTGAGGGTCCAGTCATGCTGGCAGTAGGGCTGCACGTGGCCCAAGTAGAAGCCCAGACTCTGGGTGACGTCCAGAACGTTGCTGAAGTCCAGGCTGATGGTGTTGAACAGGACGGAGGTCATGGTGATCTCGTCCAGCGCCCACACGTCCAGCCCTCGCCCCGAGTGGTACGGCTGCCACCAGCGGAACTGAACCCCAAACTTACGGGCTCCAGGGGGGAGCTCAACAGACACGATCCTGGGAGAGAACACAGGAGGGGAGGAGGAATGGAAAGGTAGAGGCATGGAGAGGAGATGTAGAGGGATGGAGAGAGGGGACGGGATGGGTGGAGGGAGAGGGATGGGAGAGAGAGGTGGAGGGATGGAGAAAGAGGAAAGGGATTGGAAGGGAGAAAGGTTGGAGGAAAGGAAAGAGTGAGGGAGGGATGAGTGGAGAGAGAGAGGGAGGGAGGGATGAGTGGAGAGAGAGAGGGAGGGAGGGATGAGTGGAGAGAGAGAGGGAGGGAGGAGATGAGTGGAGAGAGAGAGGGAGGGAGGACAGAGAAGGAGTGTGATGTGTTATCACTGACTCAGGGTGTCTGGGTTCTGACTCAGGTGTCTGGGTTCTGACTCAGGTGTCTGGTTCTGATTCAGGTGTCTGTGTTCTGACTCAGGTGTCTGGGTTCTGACTCAGGCTAGGAATGCTGCTCCAGGGCTCACACAGTCACAGGGTGCATGCACTCAGTGGCCTCTCGTCAACACACACACTAATAAAGACACATGCAAACATAACACACACACACATTAAGGTAGCAGTGTCTTATCCTGACACATGGCCCTGTCTGGGCTGATGATGAACTCTCCAGGTGTGTTTGTGTGTGTGAATTTGTGTGTGTTTGAGAGAGCTCTCCAGCCCAGCCAGCTCTAGGAGTGTGTGTGAGCTCTCCAGGACATCAACACTGGGAGTGTGTGTGTGCTGGTTACTTTGTCTTCATTACACAGTGAGACAGCACTAACTGACTCAATGGCTCCCCTGCACGTTCCTCGCTCCCCCTTTCCACCAGCCCACCATTAAGGAGGAAATGTGTGTTAATGGCTTATGGTCTCTCTGTGCTTTAAACACAAACACACATAAATGCATGCACACTCTCTCTCTTTCGCTCTCTCTCTCTCTCTGCTCTCTCTCTCTCTCTCTCTCTCTCTCTCTCTCTCTCTCTCTCTCTGTCTCTCTCACACACACAAACACACGCACGTACGCACACGGTGGTCGCTACCTGGGCTCGTGGAAGCCCTGGTAGGCATAGTGCTGCAGCAGTGTCCAGGTGATGCCGTTGTCTGAGGAGTAGTGCAGGAGGACGCCCTCCCCCGCCTGGTCAGGGGCGGGGCAGGAGCTCAGGATGCTGCGGCTGCCCAGCCTCAGAGTGAACTGGAGATACCTGAGAGAGAGGGGGGGGGGGGGAGAGAGATGAGATGAAGAGGGATGGAGCGAGACAGAGGGGGAGAGAGTGTGAGCGAGAGAGGAATGTTGGAGATGATGAGGGCCAGACAAGTAGAGGAGCGAGATGAAGGGAAGAGGGTAGACACACAGTCAGCCAGGGAGGAGAGGTGTGTGCAGGGGAGGGGGGGGGGGTGATGGATGTTTGTGTGTGAGTGTGTAGGTGTGTGTGTTCCACATTGCCCGGAGCGTTCCGTCTCCTAACCTGGCTGTGAGCTATCCAGAGGAGCGGTGACAAGATGGCGTCTGCTGTCTCTGTTGAACACCAGGGCCTTGCCGCTGGCCAGCACGCCACAGCCGAAGCTGACCTCGGCGCCGCGCAGCGACGAGAAGCTGTGATAGGAGGACAAGCGGGGGCTGGAGAAGCCCTCGGACAGGAAGGCCGGGAAGGGTCTGGGACGCAAGCTCACATGCCGGCCCACTGAACCCAGGTCACATCTGTGGGAGGGAAGGGGGAGAGAGAGGGGAGAGAGAGAGAGAGAGAGAGGAGAGAGAGGAGGAGAGAGAGAGAGAGAGAGAGATGAGAGAGACGAGAGAGAGAGAGAGAGAGAGAGAGAGAGAGAGGAGAGAGAGAGAGAGAGAGAGAGAGAGAAGGAGAGAGAGGAGGAGAGAGAGAGAGAGGGGAGAGAGAGAGAGGAGAGGAGAGAGAGAGAGGAGAGAGAGAGAGGGAGAGAGAGGAGGAGAGAGAGACAGAGAGAAGGAGAGAGAGGAGGAGAGAGAGAGAGAGAGAGGAGAGAGAGAGAGAGAGAGAGAGAGAGAGAGAGAGAGAGAGAGAGAGAGGTTGCTCTCGATCACAAAGCTCCAGCGATGGTCAGAGTAAACAGTGAGGGCGCTGTGGTTTCTTACTTGCAGCCGGTGCGAGAGCAGTGTCCTCTTCCGGAGCAGAACCGCAGGCAGGACGGCCCGATGTACACTGGAGGAAACACACACACACATACGTTTACAGCAGCGCACAGCTGAGGAGTGTAGTCATGGCAGTCCTACAGGCGGTTGTGTTCAGAGTGTCTGTGGTTCTAACCGTTGTCTATCGCCCACATGTTGCCTGTGCCCATGCCAGACTGTCTCCAGCGGACTGGGTGGTCTCCGTCAGGGCTGCGTTGGGCAGGGGGATGAGATCCTGGTCCAACTACACACACAGACAGGTACACACACAGGCTTAGACACACTCACACACACACGCAGATGGGTAAACACACAGAGTGGCTTAGACACACACTCACACACACACAACACAAACTATTTATATAATACAGTAAAACTCCCTGAGGGTAGGGCAGATTTTACTGACACAGACTTACACAGACTTACTGACACACATACGCACACACACACACACCCGCTGTAGTTGTCGGAGGAGTAGATGGTGCTGTGGGCCAGGTGGGGTCCAGCACACAGCTCTGGGAGACACTCGGTGTGGAGCAGAGACCAGGAGCGCCCGTGATTGGTGGAGAACTCCAGGTTGACGCTAGCACGGAGAGAGACCGCATGAGTCTTTAAAACACCCCGTGGTTAACTAAACCTTAAAAACACCTTGTACTGCTTTCAGTTTCACCGTCTTACTACGCACATTCCAGTCACCCTAACCAACATAATCAGGGCTGTTTAAGACCAGAAAGACAGTCCTCGGACACTGGAGCTACTGACTCCACTTCAAAGCCAGCAAGATTCAAGGTCCAGTGGGGTGCTGAAGACAGGCCTACCTGTTGGCAGGCTGGTAGGAGCCGCAGCCCAGGTTGATGGAGAACTGGGCCACGTGGGTGTGGGTGCCTGGGAGCACGGGCAGCAGCTGCATGAAGTCCAGGGCCCACACGTGGCGCCTGGAGCCGCCGTGGGCACGCTGCTCCAGGCAGAACTGGGTGACGGGAGTCTGCAGCTCGGTGGGCAACGCCACCGACACAACGCCTGGAGTCTGGAGAGGGGAGGAGGAGGAGGAGGAGGGAGAAGAGGGGAGAGGAGGGAGGGAGAGGAGGGAGAGGAGGAGGAGGGGGGGGATGGGAGAAGAGGGGAGAGGAGGGAGGGAGAGGAGGAGGGGAGAGGAGAGGAGAGGAGGAGGGAGGGGAGGGAGAGGAGGAGGGGGAGGGAGAGGAGGAGGGGAGAGGAGAGGAGAGGAGGGAGAGGAAGGGAGGGATAGGAGGGAGAGGAGGAGGAGGGGGGGGAGGGAGAGGAGAGGAGGGGAGAGGAGGGAGGGAGAGGAGGAGGGAGAGGAGAGGAGAGGAGGAGGGGAGGGAGAGGAGGGAGGGGGAGGGGAGAGGAGGAGGGAGAGGAGGGAGAGGAGAGGAGGAGAGGAAGGGAGGGATAGGAGGGAGAGGAGGAGGAGGGGGGGAGGGAGAGGAGGGGAGAGGAGGGAGGGAGAGGAGGGAGGGATGGAGGGAGGAGGGAGGAGGGGGAGAGGAGGGAGGGAGAGGAGGGAGAGGAGGAGGGGAGAGGAGAGGAGGGGAGTGGAGGGAGCGGGAGGAGGGGAGGGGAGGAGAGGAGAGGAGGAGGGGGGGAGAGGAGAGAGACGAGGGAGAGGAGAGGAGGGAGAGGGAGAGGAGGGAGAGGAGAGAAGGGAGAGGAGGAGGGAAGAGGAGGGAGAGGAGGAGGGGAGGGAGAGGGAGGGGAGAGGAGAGGAGGGAGAGGAGGAGGGGAGGGAGAGGAGAGAGACGGGGGAGAGGAGAGGAGGAGGGGAGAGGAGGGAGAGGAGAGAAGGGAGAGGAGGGAGAGGAGGAGAGAGAGGAGGGGAGAGAGAGGAGGAGGGCAGGGAAAGGTAGGAGGTAACAGAAAGGGGTGAAAGTAAGGACAGAGCAGAGGATGAGACAGTCAATATTGTGAGCAGACACACAGAGGCCTGGAAGGTGAGGTGGGACCTCCAGTACATCACAGGAACATGTGACCTGGTCGTACCCTGTAGGAGGAGTAGGGGCAGGGTGTCCAGTATGACGCGCTCCCCTCCTGCCCTCAGACCTCCCAAACAGGATGACATCATTCTCGTGGGACTCCCCGGGGTCACACCCTCCACCCTCCTGATGGAACACAAACACATCGCTCAACTGTCAAAACAAGAGACTAAACTGTCCTTTGACGTGGTGAGTCAAGTTTTTTCGTTTAGGGTGCTGTGTGTGAGAGGGTTAGGATGCTGTGTGTGAGAGGGTTAGGGTGCTGTGTGTGAGAGGGTTAGGATGCTGTGTGTGAGAGGGTTAGGGTGCTGTGTGTGAGAGGGTTAGGGTGCTGTGTGTGAGAGGGTTAGGGTGCTGTGTGTGAGAGGGTTAGGGTGCTGTGTGCGAGAGGGAGCTGGTACCCATGGTGAAGTAGAATCTCAGGTTGCCGAAGGAGGTCGTGTCCAGATAGGGGGTGCACACTTTCCTCTGCCCCTCCCCCCTCCAGGACCAGGGCGGAGCCAGACTCGACCTCGCCACACTGAGTGCCGTACACAGCCCCCCTCAATGTCCCAGCTACACAGAGGGAGGAGGGGGGGAGAGAAGAATAGAGAGAGTGAGAGGGAGGGAGGGAGGGAGGGAGGGAGGGAGAAAAAGGTGTGTTGAGTTCCATTAGCACCTCAATTTTCCACAAATGCTGTCATACCAAGGTAAGCACTTAACACATTGTTTCACTCAAATAATAATGACAAGGAAAAACACCTAACACCTTACAGGTACACAAACCCATATACACAGTCGAAAGCACACACACACACACACACACCCCACAGCTGAGCTCAGGATCCTCATTAGCACTGGCAGCAGTTGACTCAGCGTGTCTCATCTCCCCACACCTCTCTCCTCCATCCCTCTCTCCTCCATCCCTCTCTCCTCCAACCCTCTTTCCTCCATTCCTCTCTCCTCCTACTGTCTCTCCTCCATCCCTCTTCCTCCTACCCTCTATTTCCATCCCTCTCTCCTCCATCCCTCTCTCCTCCATCCCTCTCTCCTCCATCCCTCTCTCCTCCATCCCTCTCTCCTCCATCCCTCTCTCCTCCATTCCTCTCTCCTCCTACCGTCTCTCCTCCATCCCTCTCTCCTCCTACCCTCTGGAGCAAAAGAGAGCTAGACAGAGCTTGGAAAGAGAGAGAGAACTAGGAGAGAGAGTATAAAGAGAGAGAGAGAGAGAGACTGAAAGAGAGAGTAGAAAGGAAGAGAGTGAAAGAGAATGAAAAAGTCTTATTACCATACAACTACCTAATGGGCTAAATCTGTCATCCCGTGCAATTGCTGCACTTGCTAACTGTATAGGTATGTGTGTGTGTGTGTGTGACATGCTCCCAGTTGAACAGATGGAGTGACATCTCTGTAGCGGTGGGAAGCGGTGGCATTCACCACCTGTGCCAGTGCTCCGTGGGTGTCACATGACGCGTCACCTTGACATATGACAAGTGACAGCTTTACCCTGACGCAGGTCCACCGGTCGCCTAGCAGCTGATTATTCCCCCTGGTTACTATGGAAATCAATATGAATCAACTTACTGACTTCCCAGTACTATAAACATTGCTCATATGGATTGGGTTTCAACAATGGTTAAGATTAAAGACATTAATAATGATATTTAATACCCGAGGACTTACTTGGAGGGAGGGCTCTCAAAGTCTTCCTCCCAGTAGCTGCGTCCCTCCTCGCGGTGCAGGTCGATGTCACGGGGTGGTGGCGAAGGTGTGGAGCACCCCCTCGCCGCCATGGAAATACAGAGCATTGCCCTCTGACTGACAGGCATGCTGGCAAATCACAAAACACAGTCAAATAACCACGGCCAATACCACCTTTAGGACCACCCCCCCCTCACACACACACGACACACAAATACAGAAATGCTACATATAAATATGGCATCATACCTTCACAGTGGCTCCAGGGAAGAAGAGCCAGTTGGGCCGTGTCCGGGGGGGTCCAGGTTGTCCTCCATGAGGGGGGGTCTGTGAGCAGCGTTGACCAGCAGGGATGTTGTCGAGGCCGCCAGCAGGACTCGTAGCCCTCTGGGCCCTGGGGGGGGCTCCTCTGGAGACCAGCGCAGGCGCACCCCCCTCCCCTCTGGAGGGGGACGGGCAGGGCCAGGAGGTGGACCACCGTACTGCTGTTAGGTCGGAGCTCTGCAGGAGGGGAACGAGGAAGGAGGATCTTAGCTTGGTCGAGGGAAAAGTGTGTGAGAGAAAGAGAGAAGAAAAAAGAGAGAAAAAGCGAATAGAGAAAGGACCGAAAGAGAGAGAGAAGAAGGAGATTACAGTCAGGAAAAACAGGGAAGGGTTGACAAATTGAGAGGGGGAGGTGTGAAAGAGGTAAAAAAAAAAAAGGAGAAGAGAGAAGACAGGGTGTTTGCGACAGATGGAGGGATGTGCGCGCGTGAGAGAAAGAGAGAGAGAGAGGGAGAGAGGGACACAGAGAGAGAGAGAGAGGGAGAGAGGGAGAGAGAGAGGGAGAGGAGGGGACACAGAGGGGAGAGAGAGAGAGAGAGAGAGAGAGAGAGAGAGAGAGAGAGAGAGAGAGAGCGAGAGAGAGAGAGAGAGAGAGAGAGAGAGAGAGAGAGACCTTATCTTCTCCAGGACGATCCAGTCATCTGAGCTGTTCAGGCTGAAGGACAACGGTGATGCTGGGGTCTGCGTAACTGAAGCGACAGGAGCCGGAACCTGTGAAACACACACGCAAACATTCCCACGAGTTTAGCAACACAGCGCAAACACACACACATTCACACACAGTCATAGACAGAAGGGTTTACATTGGTACTTCATGAGTCGACAGCTCTGTGTATTAACGCCGCTCTAAGCCCCTGCAGAGAGGTGGCGGAGGCCAATGTTAAATAATGTGTCAGCTTTCCTTTTTTCCGCCATCAATCGAGATTTGCCCTCCGTCACACTGGCAATGATCCACTGGTGCCCCGGGGGCCGCGGGGAACCTAATGGCAGAGCCCGGCTTCACACCCACCCCCCCTCCAGTCACTCAAATGCATGGACAGCGTGGGAGTCTAAGTGATCGGCTTAGCCAAGGAGAGCAGTGTGTACTGTTTATGTAGTTGGGTGATATATGTGTGTGTGTATGTGTGCATGTATGTGTGTGTGTATTTGTGTTTGTATATGTGTGTATGTATTTGTGTGTGGGATATTGGGTCATAGGTCACTAATGGAATAAAAAGTCATTCACCTGGCACCTTAGCAATGCACTAAGGAGAGAGCTATCACTCCCTCCCTCCTCCACTCCCTATGATGTGTGTGTGATGTGTACGTGTGTGTGATGTGTGTGTGTGTGATGTGTACAGTACATACGTACCCAGAGCAAACTGAAGGATGGAGGCAGTGCTGGGTGTTCAGAGGCATGGTGGTCTGAGAAAGGACACACAACACAGGTAGGTGTTACACACACACACACACACACACACACACACACACACGTGCCAGACAGCTTCATCAAACAGGGCCGCGACAGACTGTAAAAACAGCTTATGAGAAGTAAATCAAAAAGCATCCACACTAAACCTGCTGCGAGGCGTTCATCTCTTG